>NC_074692.1:49405919-49606580 GCF_029448725.1 Salvelinus fontinalis
CTAGTACTGCTACTACTGCTGCTGCTAGTACTGCTACTACTGCTGGTGCTGGAGAATAGGAATGATCGTAGCCTTCTACCAACCCCTAGCCTCAGCCCTGCTCAACCCTTCTCTTCACGCCCTGCGAGCGCCAACACTAAATATACCATACACCATTTGTCCCCCAAGTCACAACAACCTGTGATGAGGCTTCTGTGTGGGTTCGATTTAGGGCTCCGCTAGGGAGGTTTACATACCTCTCAGGCTAATAGGTTGTTAATCTGCAGAGTACTGTAGCATATCAGAGTACTGTGGCATATCACAAAACTATGAAATGCTCAGGCATTGGAGCGATAAAGTCATCATACAGATAGGTGGTTCGGTTTAACACCTGGAGAGAGGGAGGGAGGGAGGGAGGGAGGGAGGGAGGGAGGGGTGGAGGGAGGGAGGGGTGGACCAGCTAGCTAAATGTTCTGTTGTTATCAGGGCTGGACCAGCTAAATGTTCTGTTGTTATCAGAGCTGGACCAGCTAAATGTTCTGTTGTTATCAGGGCTGGACCAGCTAAATGTTCTGTTGTTATCAGGGCTGGACCAGCTATATGTTCTGTTGTTATCAGGGCTGGACCAGCTAAATATTCTGTTGTTATCAGGGCTGAGAGTATGGAGCTGTCTGTTGTAGAACCCAGGGAGAACTCCACCTTACATATCTTAATTTCTGGCCTCTCTTCCATGAGGGACCACGGTTGCCTCTAATAAACAAATAGAGCACTACATAGGGAATAGGGTGCCTCTAATAAACAAATAGAGCACTACATAGGGAATAGGGTGCCTCTAATAATCAAATAGAGCACTAAACAGTGAATAGGGTGCCTCTAATAAACAAATGGAGCACTAAATATGGAATAGGGTGCCTCTAATAAACAAATAGAGCACTAAATACGGAATATGGTGCCTCTAATAAACAAATAGATCACTAATGTCTAACCCTAAATGTAACCACACTGTTAACCCTAACCCTAACCCTAATGCCTAACCCCTAACCCTAACCACACTGCTAACCCTAATGCCTAACCCTAACCCTAACCACACTGCGAACCCTAACCCTAACCCTAACCTTAAATTAAGACCAAAATGTACATTTTTGTTTTCATGAATTTATGTGATGTAGTCAATTTTGACTTTGCAGGGGTCCCATCTAGCACAAACCATTCTGTTCAGGGCAAGACTCATGACAGTAAAAGTCAACCTGCTAAATCCACAACACTAACATGTCAGGTTAATGGTCCATGCATTACTGCTCATTTGTTTTAAACTTCAGGATCAATCAGGATATATACGTTTTTTAGGCTAAATGTAAATTGACTTAGTGAAATGTGTATATGCCACCTGTTTGCAGCAGTGCTACTGTGTGAGAACTGCCTGGTCCAGTGGACAGATCAGATACGCTGAGGAGGGAAGGTAACAAGAGCTTAAAGCTATAGGTGCTGGGTAGGGTAATCAAGTTAATGATCTGTTCAGCTGCTAAATGTGACACTTTGGGAACAGGACAGGGATGATGTCTTCAGCAGATCTCTAATCACTCAAACTTCTTTCACACAGGATTCACCGTATGTTGCCTGTGAAAACAACTGAGCAATGTTTATATGATCCCCTTTCAAACAGCCCCATATTTACCTCTTTCTTGTCGGCATTCACCTTTTACATAGACATTACTTCAATCCAATTCCACAGACACTAGGACACGATAGTCCAACGTTCCATTGTGACACAGCTACCAGCTCTGAGACCTTGGTCTAAAGAGATAAGGGGTTCTTCACATTGAAACTGTGGGGGAACCCCTATAATTCATCACATTGAAACTGTGGGGGAACCCCTATAATTCATCACATTGAAACTGTGGGGGAACCCCTATAATTCATCACATTGAAACTGTGGAGGGAACCCCTATAATTCATCACATTGAAACTGTGGGGGAACCCCTATAATTCATCACATTGAAACTGTGGGGGAACCCCTATAATTCATCACATTGAAACTGTGGGGGAACCCCTATAATTCATCACATTGAAACTGTGGGGGAACCCCTATAATTCATCACATTGAAACTGTGGGGGAACCCCTATAATTCATCACATTGAAACTTTTAGTGGATCCTCGATTGCCCTTTAGAACAACCTTTTGGGGTTCATTTTTGAACGACCCCCCTTATTATTATGAATAATAAGATAAAAAGCATAACAACAATAACTCCATATTTTAGTTCTCAGTGTTTATTCATGTTTTTAGTAGCAAAGCAGAATAAAAAAAATCTAAATATGAGGTAGACTCCCAGCAGAGCCCCAAGTCCAATGGGTTTATCCTCTGGCGTGTTGATGTTAGCGTTGATGTTCTCCGTGTCCAGAGCCAGAATGATTTAGCAGAGCATGGTGATGTTAATGTGTTGATGTTCTCCGTATCCACAGCCAGAATGATTTAGCAGAGCATGGTGATGTTAATGTGTTGATGTTCTCCGTGTCCAGAGCCAGAATGATTTAGCAGAGCATGGTGATGCTAATGTGTTGGTGTTCTCCGTATCCAGAGCCAGAATGATTTAGCAGAGCATGGTGATGCTAATGTGTTGGTGTTCTCCGTATCCAGAGCCAGAATGATTTAGCAGAGCATGGTGATGTTAATGTGTAGATGTTCTCCGTATCCAGAGCCAGAATGATTTAGCAGAGCATGGTGATGTTAATGTGTTGGTGTTCTCCGTATCCAGAGCCAGAATGATTTAGCAGAGCATGGTGATGTTAATGTGTTGGTGTTCTCCGTATCCAGAGCCAGAATGATTTAGCAGAGCATGGTGATGTTAATGTGTAGATGTTCTCCGTATCCAGAGCCAGAATGATTTAGCAGAGCATGGTGATGTTAATGTGTTGGTGTTCTCCGTATCCAGAGCCAGAATGATTTAGCAGAGCATGGTGATGTTAATGTGTTGGTGTTCTCCGTATCCAGAGCCAGAATGATTTTGCAGAGCATGGTGATCGAACAGGTTTCCATGTGTAAGGAGGGTGAAATCTGTGAATCCCAAAAATAGTACTTATACAGATGATTAACAAAACGTGCACATGACAGTGTTCATACCTTGGTTTTTGTGGTAAATGTGAATGAATAAAACTGTTTTGATTAGGGTTTTCATACACATCCCTTGTCCATAATGTAGAGGCCTCTGGGATATTCAATGAACGGGTAAGGGAGGACGATGGTAATGTGATCTGCATAACAAACCAATACCAGTTGACATACCTGTGTTGGTCTCCTCGTCTGTAAACCTGCAGACACAGACACAAACGTGAGGAGTTCACTCATCTGCAACCAATACAGATAGCCTTCAACATGTTCTTACAGCACATATTCTACATATTCTTAACTCTTTGTTGATTGATAACTATTGAATTTTGAATGTCTGTTTTAGAAAGATATGCACAAATATGAAAAGATAGATGACATCATCATAAAACAGTATCAATTTAGGTCATAGAAGTGCCAAACCTTACCTTAAAACTTCTTATGGCTTGCAGTCCCGTTAACGGGACCGATATGACAACAGCCAGTCGAAGTGCAGGGCGCCAAATTCAAAAAACAGAAATCTCATAATTTCAATTCCTCAGACATTCATGTGTCTTATATCATTTTAAAGATAATCTTGTTGTTAATCCCACCAACGTGTCCAATTTCAAATAGGCTTTTCAGCGAAAGCACCACAAACGATTATGTTAGGTCACCACAAAACCACAATAATCACAGCCATTTTTTTCCAGCTAAAGATAGCTTCACAAAAACCAGAATAGAGATAAAATGAATCACTAACCTTCAATTATTTTCATCAGATGACACTCATAGGACTTCATGTTACACAATACATGCATGTTTTGTTTGATTAAATTCATATTTATATCAAAAAATCTAAGTTTACATTGAGGCGACTAGATTCACTAGTGGCAAAAACATCAAGTGACTTTGCATAGCCACATCGTTTCAACAGAAATACTCATAAATATAGATAGTAATACAAGTTATACACATTGAATTATAGATATACCTCTCCTTAATGCAACCGCTGTGTCAGATTACAAAAAACTTTAAGGAAAAAGAAACCCACGATATAATCTGAGACGGCGCTCAAAAGTTAAACACCACAGCCGCAAAGATGGCGTCAACATAAACAAGAAAATATATGATAAATATTCCCTTATCTTTGATGATCTACATCAGAAAGCACACCAGGAATCCCAGGTCCACAATAAATGTTTGTTTTGTTCGAAAAAATCCGTTATTTATGTCCAAATACCTTCTTTTGTTAGCGCGTCTGGTTTACATATCCAAATGCTAATTCTGGTCAGCGTTATATCGGACAAAAACTTCAAAATGTGATATTACCGGTCGAAGAAACATTTCAAACTAAGTACTGAATCAATCATTAGGATGTTTTTAACATATAGCTTCAATAAAGTTCCAACCGGAGTATTCATTCTTGTCTGCGTGAGCAATGGAACGCAGGTGAGTACCATGAGGAAAAATAATGATCTGCTTGATGGACACCTGACTGATTCTGCTCTCATTCTCTCCCACAACATCATAGAAGTCTCATTATAATTTCTATTGATGGTTGACATCTAGTGGAACCCCTAGGCAGTGCACAATCATTCATATCTCAAGGGGATTTCATTAGGGACTCTGGTGAATACACACAAGCTCAGATTTCTGACTTCCTGTTTTGATTTCAACTCAGGATTTTGCCTGCCAAAATGAGTTCTGTTAATCTCACAGACATAATTCAAACAGTTTTAGAAACTTTAGAGTGTTTTCTATCCAATACTAATAATAATATGCAAATATTAGGAACTATGACTGAGGAGCAGGCCGTTTGATATGGGCACCTTTCATCCAAGCTACTCAATACTGCCCCTTCAGCCATAAGAAGTTAAAACGAGACCTTTACATTTTTCAGATAAGTGCCTGCACATGCTGTCCTTTCAAATTCAAGTCCAAATGTTTCAGTTGGGCAGTTAGGTTGCTGCAAGAACCCCCAACAACTAAGGAGATTCCTCTAAGAACATTTTGGGGAAATGAAAAATGGCAAGAGCCTTCAAGGTCGTCGAAAGAACTTTGAGGATCTTAGGAGAACCTGTGTTGAACCCCTAATTATCTAGTCCTATAACACCATCACTGGTTCCTACAATATCTAGTCCTATAACACCATCACTGGTTCCTACAGTATCTAGTCCTATAACACCACTACTGGTTCCTACAGTATCTAGTCCTATAACACCACTACTGGTTCCTACAGTATCTAGTCCTATAACACCACTACTGGTTCCTACAGTATCTAGTCCTATAACACCACTACTGGTTCCTACAGTATCTAGTCCTATAACATCACTACTGGTTCCTACAGTATCTAGTCCTATAACACCACTACTGGTTCCTACAGTATCTAGTCCTATAACACCACTACTGGTTCCTACAGTATCTAGTCCTATAACACCACTACTGGTTCCTACAGTATCTAGTCCTATAACACCACTACTGGTTCCTACAGTATCTAGTCCTATAACACCACTACTGGTTCCTACAGTATCTAGTCCTATAACACCACTACTGGTTCCTACAGTATCTAGTCCTATAATACCACTACTGGTTCCTACAGTATCTAGTCCTATAACACCACTACTGGTTCCTACAGTATCTAGTCCTATAACACCACTACTGGTTCCTACAGTATCTAGTCCTATAACACCACTACTGGTTCCTACAGTATCTAGTCCTATAACACCACTACTGGTTCCTACAGTATCTAGTCCTATAACACCACTACTGGTTCCTACAGTATCTAGTCCTATAACACCACTACTGGTTCCTACAGTATCTAGTCCTATAACACCACTACTGGTTCCTACAGTATCTAGTCCTATAACACCACTACTGGTTCCTACAGTATCTAGTCCTATAACACCACTACTGGTTCCTACAGTATCTAGTCCTATAACACCACTACTGGTTCCTACAGTATCTAGTCCTATAACACCACTACTGGTTCCTACAGTATCTAGTCCAATAACACCACTACTGGTTCCTACAGTATCTAGTCCTATAACACCACTACTGGTTCCTACAGTATCTAGTCCTATAACACCACTACTGGTTCCTACAGTATCTAGTCCTATAACACCACTACTGGTTCCTACAGTATCTAGTCCTATAACACCACTACTGGTTCCTACAGTATCTAGTCCTATAACACCACTACTGGTTCCTACAGTATCTAGTCCTATAACACCACTACTTGTTCCTACAGTATCTAGTCCTATAACACCACTACTGGTTCCTACAGTATCTAGTCCTATAATACCACTACTGGTTCCTACAGTATCTAGTCCTATAACACCACTACTGGTTCCTACAGTATCTAGTCCTATAACACCACTACTGGTTCCTACAGTATCTAGTCCTATAACACCACTACTGGTTCCTACAGTATCTAGTCCTATAACACCACTACTGGTTCCTACAGTATCTAGTCCTATAACACCACTACTGGTTCCTACAGTATCTAGTCCTAACACCACTACTGGTTCCTACAGTATCTAGTCCTAACACCACTACTGGTTCCTACAGTATCTAGTCCTATAACACCACTACTGGTTCCTACAGTATCTAGTCCTATAATACCACTACTGGTTCCTACAGTATCTAGTCCTATAACACCACTACTGGTTCCTACAGTATCTAGTCCTATAACACCACTACTGGTTCCTACAGTATCTAGTCCTATAACACCACTACTGGTTCCTACAGTATCTAGTCCTATAACACCACTACTGGTTCCTACAGTATCTAGTCCTATAACACCACTACTGGTTCCTACAGTATCTAGTCCTATAACACCACTACTGGTTCCTACAGTATCTAGTCCTATAACACCACTACTGGTTCCTACAGTATCTAGTCCTATAACACCACTACTGGTTCCTACAGTATCTAGTCCTATAACACCACTACTGGTTCCTACAGTATCTAGTCCTATAACACCACTACTGGTTCCTACAGTATCTAGTCCTATAACACCACTACTGGTTCCTACAGTATCTAGTCCTATAACACCACTACTGGTTCCTACAGTATCTAGTCCTATAACACCACTACTGGTTCCTACAGTATCTAGTCCTATAACACCACTACTGGTTCCTACAGTATCTAGTCCTAACACCACTACTGGTTCCTACAGTATCTAGTCCTAACACCACTACTGGTTCCTACAGTATCTAGTCCTATAACACCACTACTGGTTCCTACAGTATCTAGTCCTATAATACCACTACTGGTTCCTACAGTATCTAGTCCTATAACACCACTACTGGTTCCTACAGTATCTAGTCCTATAACACCACTACTGGTTCCTACAGTATCTAGTCCTATAACACCACTACTGGTTCCTACAGTATCTAGTCCTATAACACCACTACTGGTTCCTACAGTATCTAGTCCTATAATACCACGGCCAATTTGGGATCAATAAAGTACTACTGTACTCTCTACTCATTCAAACATGTATGTACTCACTGCGCTGTACTTCGATTTGATAGACATACCTGGAAAATGACAAACACTATAGAGGGGTTAACTTGAATTTGACAGTAGCTTACTGGCAGCTCGGTGGAAAATAGATTTCCTACTGTAAATAGATGCAGTATCATAGCAAGTAGTGTGTAATGACACACAGTACATTTCCCTAAAATTGACTGAATTACACTGTTAAAAAAAAGTTCAATTCTACCATAATCGAAATGAATGGATGAATGAATGACTGGATGAATGACTGAAAGGAAGGGGGTTTGAATTTCACCGTATTTTACTATAATTACAAGAGATTTGCTGCAAGCATATTCTTTTAAAATGTGTTGTTTTATATAACTTCTAGAGGCCTTAATTAACGGCTTCCAAACTGGCAGTGACTTCTGGCCAAAACAGACCAAAAGGACCTGGCAAAATACTCAACCATTTAATAAGGCTAAAGACTTGCTGCCACTCCAATCTGTTTTCTATACAATTTAAAGGGATGGCGTGTCACGAATCCCGCCGAAGATGGTGCCTCTTCCTGTTCGGGCGGCGCTCGGCGGTCGTCGTCACCGGCCTACTAGCTGCCATCGATTCTCTTCTTTTTGTTTCTGTTAGTTTGGGCTGATTGGGTGCACCTGTTTTGAGTTTAGTTTGGTGGGTAGGCTATTTAAGGGCAGTAGGCCCGCTGGCTTTTGTGCGGGCTTGTTATTCTGTTAGTGGTGTTTGTATTCGTGTTGATTTTGTCCTTGCTTATTGTGGACTGGATGTTGACGCGCCCTTTTGTGGTATGGCGTAGCCGTCTCGTTTATATTCTATTTTGGAATATTAAAGTATATCCACTTGCTCGAAACTACCCTGCTCCATGCGCCTGACTCCTTCATTCACCATTGGAAACGTCACATGGGGAACTATAACCACATCGGAGTTCAATTGGTTCAGCATTCTCAATCATGAGTATGTTTCCAAAATACTGTATATCCATTTTAAGAAATGTTTTTTTTTGTTGCTTTTATTGTTTCAAGAACTTTTGAAAGAGATTGGTGTGTTTTTTTCACGACCCAATCATAGCATGGCACTATATAATCATAGTCGTGCACTCCCCACGAAGGTCTTGGTGTGTTTGGTCTATGATAGTTTGTTGGTGATGTGGACACCAAGGAACTTGAAGCTCTCAACCCGCTCCACTACAGCCCCGTCAATGTGAATGGGGGCCTGTTCGGCCTGCCTTCTTCTGTAGTCCACAATCAACTCCTTTGTTATGCTCATGTTGAGGGAGAGGTTTGTTGTCCTGGCACCACAGTACCAGGTCTCTGACCTCCTCCTTATAGACTGTCTCATCGTTGACGGTTATCAGGCCTACCACTGTTGTGTCGTCAGTAAACTTAATGATGGTGTTGGAGTCGTGTTTGGCCACGCAGTCACGGGTGAACAGGGAGTACAGGAGCGGACTGAACATGCAACCCTGAGGGGCCCCTATGTTAAGAGTCAGAGTGGCAGATGTAATGTACCCTACCCTCACCACCTGGAGGCGGCCCGTCAGGAAGTCCAGGCTCCAGTTGCAGAGCGAGGTGTTCAGAGTCCTTAGCTTGGTGACGAGCTTGAAGGGGACAATGCTGTTGAATGCTGAGCTGTAGTCAATGAATAGCATTCTCACATAGGTGTTCCATTTGTCCATTTGCATTTCTTTGTGGGGACGCACAGCCCTCCATGTGCTCGCCAGAAGTAGCCTGACTGCCATTAGGTACCGAGATGAGATCCTCAGACCCCTTGTGAGACCACATGCAGACACATGCACATTTGTGGCCTGCTGGAGGTCATTTTGCAGGGCGCCGGCAGTGCATCTCCTTGCACTAAGGCGGAGGTAGCGGTCCTGCTGCTGGGTTGTTGCCCTCCTACGGCCTCCTCCACGTCTCCTGATGTACTGGCCTGTCTCCTGGTAGCGCCTGCATGCTCTGGACACTACGCTGACAGACACAGCAAACCTTCTTGCCACAGCTCGCATTGATGTGCCATCGTGGATGAACTGCACTACCTGAGCCACTTGTGTGGGTTGTAGACTCCGTCTCATGCTACCACTAGAGTGAGAGCACCGCCAGCATTCAAAAGTGACCAAAACATCAGCCAGGAAGCATAGGAACTGAGAAGTGGTCTGTGGTCACCACCTGCAGAATCACTCCTGTTTTGGGGGGTGTCTTGCTAATTTCCTATAATTTCCACCTTTTGTCTATTCCATTTGCACAACAGCATGTGAAATTTATTGTCAATCAGTGTTGCTTCCTAAGTGGACAGTTTGATTTCACAGAAGTGTGATTGACTTGGAGTTACATTGTGTTGTTTAAGTGTTCCCTTTATTTTTTTGAGCAGTGTACATACTTTTTTAAAGAGTATACCTTTATTATTATTCCCAGCAAACCCTACCACCGATCCCCCAATTGGAGTAAACTGATAAACATTTCTGTTTTTACCTTCAATTTATACATCTTATACACATTTTACCGACACAGTCTACTTTATAATAGTTCTCTCTTGTTTGTTCTTAGTCCTTCCTCTATTTCTGTTGTCCATCCAGTTTGATTTCCACTTGTAACTGTGCTATTTCACAAAAGCTCCGCACCTATACACATTTCACAGATCCCGTATGCCCTACATTGTTTATCTTGTTATTAGTCCCACCCTTCAGCTCCACTCAACCTTTCCCATCTATCTTCCAACATCATCCATTTCGGATTTTTATTTGCCATATATTTTTCAACTGTGCTGTGATGCTTCACAAAAGATTTGAATCTTCCTATTCTCATAGCTTCCACGGATTGTAAATTAAAAATAAACATTTTTGCTAAAATACTTATTATATTATTGATTGATTGACTATGGCTTTTCAAATCCCCCAGTATTGCTATCTGTAGCGTTAGTTCTACGCAAATGTTGCAATTCTTCAACCATTCCTGGACCTGTGACCAAAAACGAGCTACATGCGGACAATACCAAAATAAATGGTCTAATGACTCTGCCTCCTCACAGCAGAATCTACAGAGCTGAGAAGATTGTATCCCCCATATATATAACATTCTATTAGTTGCAAGAATTTTGTACAATAATTTAAATTGAAAAATTCGAAGTTTTGAATCCGGCGTTGTTTTGCGTATCAATTCATAAACCATGTGCCATGGAATGGGTACATCGAAAATCTCTTCCCAACTATTTTGCAATTTATATGGCACAGCTGTAAGTTTTTTGGTCCTTAAATGAAATTGGTATATGTTTTTATTTATCACACTTTTCTTTAACCATTTATGTTCTTTAATATAAGGCCGACATACAAGTTCCTTACTTTTATCCCCTTCCACCTGCCTCTTCCATTTTTGTGGTAATGCTGCAATTAATTGGTTGTAATTTTGGGTAGAGCAGACATTTCCGTATGTCTGTGTTAGCTGCATGTGTGACATTACTCCACCAGTCCTATTTATGATCTCATTCACAAAAATTATACCTTTTTTAAACATTTCTTCGATAAATACAGTTTTTTTATCAATTACTATATTTGAATTTAACCACAAGATTTGTTGTACTATTTGTTCCGTCCTTTCAGGTGGATTAAACTGAAATTGCAACCAACTTTCTAAGGCTTGTTTAAAAAATAAAGATATTTTGGAGATTATTTCCTTTTCAAGCAACCGAAAGTGAGCAGGTGTAATCTGAATAAAGGGAAAAGGGCCCTTCTTGAACATAGGATGAGACATTCGTACCAATCTACTAGAGAACCAGTTTGGATTTAAGTATAACTTTTGTATGACTGATGCCTTTAGTGAGAGGTCTAATGCTTTAATATTTAATCATTTCTGCCCTCCAAATTCATATTCGTTATATAAATAGGCCCTTTTAATTTTATCTGGCTTGCCGTTCCAAATAAAATTGAATATTTTTTGTTCATATAATTTAAAAAGCAGGTCATTAGGTGTAGGCAAAACCATAAGCAAATAGGTAAACTGTGATATGATTAAAGAGTTAATCAGGGTGATTTTCCCACAAATAGACAGGTATTTTCCTTTCCATGGTAGCAAGATCTTATCTATTTTTGCTAACTTTCTATAAAAATTTATTGGAGTGAGATCATTTCTTTCTTTTGGGATTTGTATACCGAGTATGTCCACATCACCGTCAGACCATTTAATTGGTAAACTACATGGCAATGTAAAATGTGTATTTTTTAGTGATCCAATACGTAATATGGTACATTTATCATAATTTGGTTTTAATCCAGAGAGGATAGCAAATGTATCTAGATCCTCTAAGAGGCCGTGGAGAGTTTCTAGTTGTGGTTTTAAAAGAAAACATGAATCATCAGCGTACAATGACACCTTTCACCTAATGGATTTCTAATCCCTTAATATGAATGTTTGATCTAATTTTAACAGCTAACATTTCGATGGCAATAATAAATAGATATGCCGATAGTGGACAACCTTGTTTTACTCCTCTAGATAGTTTAAAACTTTCTGAGATGTAGCCATTATTTACTATTTTACACCTAGGGTTACTATACATAATTTTTACCCATTTTATAAGAGATTCCCCAAAATTGAAATATTCTAGGCATTTATATATAAACTCCAGTCGTACTTTATCAAAAGCCTTTTCAAAATCAGCTATGAAAACCAGGCCTGGTGTCCCCGATATTTCATAGTGTTCTATTGATTCCAGTACTTGCCTTATATTATCTCCAATGTATCATCCATGTAAAAAACCTGTCTGATTAGGATGAATAATATCTGACAAAACTTTTTTTATTCTATGCGCCAAGCATTTTCCTAGGATTTTTGCATCACAACACTGAAGTGTAAGAGGTCTCCAATTTTTTAAATGGACTGGATCTTTATATATACCACTTGGGTCCTGTTTCAGTAATAATGATATCACACCTTCTTGTTGCGTGTCTGATAATCTATCATTTATATAGGAGTGGTTAAAACAAGCTAATAATGGTCCTTTGAGTATATCAAAAACATGTTTGTATACTTCCACTGGTATGCCATCCAGTCCTGGAGTTTTCCCATCCTTAAAGGCCCCAATTGCATCAAGTAGTTCCTCCTCTGTAATTAGGCCTTCACATGAGTCTTTCTGTACAGATGTTAATTTTACATTATTATTAGGGAAAAAATCCATACAATTAGTTTCAGTTAGTGCAGATGGAGGAGCCTGAAACGAAAATATATTCTTAAAGTACTTTAGTTCCTCTTTCAAAATATCATTTGGTGAATCATGCGTGACTCCATCATTTGTAACAAGTTTTAATACGTTTTTTTGATAGCATTTATATTGAAGAATGAAAAAGATTTTGGTGCATTTTTCCCCATATTCCATCCAGTTCGCTTTATTTTTGTAATATATTACACTGGATCTTTCTTGAATAAGTTCCTCCATTTCTTTTTGTTTTTCCTCTAACTTATTCTGTGCCTCTATGGTACCGTTTTTATTGTTATCTAACTGTACTGTTAGTCCTTCAATTTCCTTTGTTAATATGGACTCTTTTGATCGAAATTGCTTTTGTTTTATAGATGAGTACTGAATTGCATGGCCTCTAAAGGCACACGTAAAAGTGTCCCATACAATATGGGGATCTGCTGTACCTATGTTATGTCTAAAAAAGTCAGTTATAAATTCTTCTGTCCTAGTTCTAAACAATTTATCATCTAGTAGGCTTTGATTAAATTTCCAATATCCTCGCCCACGTGGAAATTCTGTAAGAGTAATATATATGCCAATTATGTGATGGTCCGACCGCATTCTGTCCCCTATCAAACACTTTTTTAACTTTTGGTGCCAGAGAGAATGATATAAGAAAGTAGTCAAGGCGACTAGCTTGATTAAGCCTCCGCCATGTATATCTCACTAGATCAGGGTATTTAAGTCTCCATATATCCACTAATTCCAATATATCCATGACATTCCTGATTTCCTTAAGTGCCTGAGGGTGATAGTTTGTAGTGTGATTTCCTTTCCGGTCCATAGAGGTATTTAAGACCGTATTAAAATCTCCCACTATAATAATAAAGTCTAGTGTTGCTTGTAGAGTTGATACATTCTTATATATATTGTCAAAGAAGCTTGGATCATCATTATTCGGACCGTATAGGTTAATAAGCCATATATGTTTATTGTCCAATAACATATTTAAAATAATCCATCTACCTTGAGGATCTGTTTGGACAAGTTGCACATTTGGATCAAAGTTATTATTATTTAAAACCATCACCCCTTTTGAATTTCTTTGCCCATGGGAGAAATATATTTTGCCACAAAACTTCATCTAAAACTGTCGAATGGGTTTCCTGTAAACAGTAGATATTATAATCCTTCTCTTTTAGCCAGGTAAATACTGATCGTCTTTTCTTATTATCTGCTAAGCCATTACAATTGTAACTGGCTATACTTATTTCACCACTTACCATAATGAGACACACCTTTCAATTATTTTTATCAAAATATATGTTTGTAAACGTCCTATTAAAAAGTAACATAATGATTGAGTGTCTATATAGTTGTACCATGACATTTGCATCTCCACTAAGCAAACCTCCAATTGGTCCCCACTATTCCACCCGCCAAAAGACCCCATCTCGAGTTGGGTTGTCATCCCAATGCCCGGCAGACCACCCCCGATCCCCCGCTTCGCACAGCCCCGGACCGACTGGGATCCATCCTTCGAAAAGTGCACACAGCACCATCCACCGAACCGAAGCAGATCCATTGCCAAATGCATTTCCATCGCCCTCACCTCGATTTTTATTACATATTGCTGTGAATCATCCTCTATAGTCCCTAACATCTTTTACTTCTTCCTTCGCAACAGTTGTGGGATACACACATACACCCACACACATTCAGCCCTTACCCCCACACAACCATAAGCTCACCCTCTCAACAATTGCACCATCCCAGAGCCCAACTCAAGATGGGTCATGAATTACAAATGTACTTGCAGTTGCAGCTGCATGAGAAGGCCTGCAAGACCGCTCAAAAAATGAGCATAAACGTATAGATTTATTTACCATTGTCACATCCTAGATGATGGAGGTCAAATGTACACCTTCTTCCTGAAACACCCACAATACGGTCATCCATTTTGACCATGTTCCCAAGCATCTCCATGCAGTCCGATTGGTTTCGTGCCACCAGGGCCACAATAATATACCCCTCTCTCTGAATGTCCGAGTGTGACCCCCTCCCCATGGGTTACTGCAGCTAGTGTTGCCAGCACTGCCACTGCCTGGGTGGGGGCACCCCACCGGAATCCCCACCGGCTAGGTACAAGGTCATCAAGGTTCTCATTAGCAGCTTTGAGAATTTCCTTGTTTATTATGCTCTCCCTTTAGGGGGCTTTGGCTTTGCAGGACCAACCCTGCCAAGCAGGCTCAGAATCTTGAGGGGGCAGTGCTGCTCTTGGTCCCTGACCTCATTTTTGGCTGCATACAGACCGCATACAGCATGCACATAAAACAGTTAGGGACTTTTCCTTAGTATCTGGGCCATTCATGTGGGTGTCTAGGGTATAGGGCCATGGACCGTACCATTAAAATAGGATAATAAATAATTAGGTATAATTTATTTTAAAAATGTAGTTCCCCATGATAGGACAATAAATAAATAAGACGTGTAATTCATTATAAAAGCATATCCATCATCTGAACAACATTGAAAGCCCTCTCATACCCGGCCCACAGCAATACACTGGCTCTGGGATATGCAACTATTTCATTACTCACTCACTCAACTTTCCAAACATAACAAATAAAAATAAACACACACCACACCATCCACACATACTGTGCCTTCTGTTTACTTAGTTTTTATCTTCACTATATAGAAATAGTGCTTGTGTTCAATTAGTTATATGTGAAGATTTATAGAAAAGCTATATTTTGTAATGATGGCCTAAGAACAGTGTACAAGGGCAGAACAACATATGTTTACCTTGTCAGCTGAAGGAATTCGATCTTGCAACCTTTCGGTTACTAGTACAACGTGCTAACCACTAGGCTACCTGCCGCCACAATTACTGTGAGACAGTTATTTGCTTGACAATCACTGGCTGACGAAATTTTGTGACTTCCACAGCCCTAGTCAGCGCATGCTCTGGGTACACATTCTGGTAATCCGTCTGGCCCCGCCGCCTTGTGAATGTTGACCTGTTTATAGGTCTTATTCACATCGGTTACGGAGAGTGTGATGACACAGTTGTCTGGGACAGCTGGTGCTCTCATACATGCTTCAGGGTTGTTTACCTCAAAGTGAGCATAAAAGGCATTTAGCCCGTCTGGTCGTCTCGCGTCACTGGGCAGCTCGCTGCTGGGTTTCCCTTTGTAGTTTGTAATAGTTTGCAGGCCCTGCCACATCCGCATCCGAGCATCAGAGCTTGTGTAGTAGGATTCAATCTTAGTCCTGTATTGATGCTTTGCCTGTTTGATGGTTTGTCTGATGGCGGGATTTCTTATAAGCGTTCGCATTAGTGTCCCGCTCCTTGAAAGCGGCAGCTCTCGTCTGTAGCTCGGTTGTCACGCCCTGGCCTTATTATTCTTTGTTTTCTTGATTATTTTAGTTAGGTCAGGGTGTGACATGGGTAATGTTTATGTTTTGTTGGTTTTGGATGTTTATTTGGTAAAGGGGTTATGGGGTGTAAAATATGGTTTTGTGTTTAGTGTAGATGTCTAGCGTTGTCTATGTTGGTGAGTGATCTAGAAGAGTCTATGGTTACCTGAATGAGTTCCCAATTAGAGACAGCTGATGTCGGTTGTCTCTGATTGGGAGCCTTATTTAGGGTAGCCATAGGCTCTCATTAATTGTGGGTAATTGTCTATGTCAGAACGTTAGTAGCCTGTCTGTTTGTGCACAACGTTTGTAGCTTCACGGTCGTTTTGTTGTTTTGTATAGTTTTGTTAAAGTGTTTTTGTGTCGTGTTCATCTTCGTGTTTTTGTTTAATAAAGAAGATGGCTTATTTTCCAAGAGCTGCATTTTGGTCCGTCAATCCACCACACGATCGTGACAGAATTACCCACCATAGGACCAAGCGGCATGGAAGGCGGCAACAGGACATACCTACACAGGATCTCTGGAGTTGGGAGGAGGAATTGGAAGAAGATCCATGGGCACAACCTGGAGAATATCGCCTCCCTCGTGAAGAGCTGGAGGCAGCGAAGGCCGAGAGGAGGCGATATGAGGAGGCAGCACGGAGACAAGGCTGGAGACCCGTGAGTACACCCCAAAAATTTCTTGGGGGGGGCCTTAAAGGGAGGGTGGCGAAGTCAGGTAGGAAACCTGCGCCTACTCCCTGTACTTACCGTGGAGAGCGGGAGTACGGGCAGACACCGTGTTACGCAGTAGAGCGCACGGTGTCTCCTGTACGCGTGCATAGCCCGGTTCGGTACATTGCAGCTCCACGTATCGGCCGGGCTAGACTGAGCGTTGAGCCATATGTCATGAAGCCGGCCCAACGCATCTGGTCACCAGTGCGTCTCCTCGGGCCGGCGTACATGGCACCAGCCTTACGCATGGTGTCCCCGGTTCGCCTACATAGGCCGGTGCGGGTTATTCCACCTCCCCGCACTGGTCAGGCGACGGGGAGCATAGAACCAGGTAAGGTTGGGCAGGCTCGGCGTTCAAGGGAGCCAGTACGCCTGCACGGTCCGGTATTTCCGGCGCCACCTCCCCGCCCCAACCCAGTACCACCAGTGCCTCCTCCACGCACTAGCTATATGGTGCGTGTCTCCAGCCTTTTACCACCAGTGTCTAAACCACGCACCAAGCCTCCTGTGTGTCCCCAGAGTCCTGTGCGTCCTGTTGCTGCTCCCCGCACTAGCCCTGAGATGCGTGTCCCCAGCCCGGTGCCACCAGTCCCGGCACCACGCACCAGGCCTACAGTGCGCCTCAGCCGGCAGGAATCTGCCGTCTGCACAGCATTGACTGAACTGCTCGTCTCCCCAGC
Source organism: Salvelinus fontinalis (assembly GCF_029448725.1). Taxonomy (NCBI): domain Eukaryota; kingdom Metazoa; phylum Chordata; class Actinopteri; order Salmoniformes; family Salmonidae; genus Salvelinus; species Salvelinus fontinalis. The sequence goes on from NC_074692.1 coordinate 49,423,476, forward strand.
GCCATCTGAGCCATCCGTCTCCCCAGCGCCATCTGAGCCATCCGTCTCCCCAGCGCCATCTGAGCCATCCGTCTGCAATGAGCCTGCAAAGCCGCCCGTCTGCCATGAGCCTGCAAAGCCGCCCGTCTGCCATGAGCCCACTGAGCCGTCCGCCAGACAGGAGCCGCTAGAGCCGCCAGCCAGACAGGAGCCGCTAGAGCCGTCCGTCAGACAGGATCTGCCAGAGCCGCCAACCAGACAGGAGCAGCCAGATCCGTCAGCTAGCCATGAGCAGCCAGATCCGTCAGCTAGCCATGAGCAGCCAGATCCGTCAGCTAGCCATGAGCAGCCAGATCCGTCAGCTAGCCATGAGCAGCCAGATCCGTCAGCTAGCCATGAGCAGCCAGATCCGTCAGCTAGCCATGAGCAGCCAGATCCGTCAGCTAGCCATGAGCAGCCAGATCCGTCAGCTAGCCATGAGCAGCCAGATCCGTCAGCTAGCCATGAGCAGCCAGATCCGTCAGCTAGCCATGAGCAGCCAGATCCGTCAGCTAGCCATGAGCAGCCAGATCCGTCAGCCAGCCATGAGCAGCCAGATCCGTCAGCCAGCCATGAGCAGCCAGATCCGTCAGCCAGCCATGAGCAGCCAGATCAGTTAGCCAGCCATGAGCAGCCAGATCTGTCAGCCAGCCATGGGCTGTCCCTCAGTCCGGAGCTGCAGTCCCTCAGTCCGGAGCTGCAGTCCCTCAGTCCGGAGCTGCCATTCCTCAGTCCGGAGCTGCCCCTTACCCTGGAGCTGCCCCTTCCCCTGGTGCTGCTCCTTACCCTGGTGCTGCCCCTTACCCTGGTGCTGCCCCTTACCCTGGTACTGTCCCTGACCCTAGTACTGCCCCTGACCCTGGTACTGCCCCTGACCCTGGTACTGCCTCTTACCCTGGTACTGCCCCTTAGTCTGGAACTGCCCCTGAATGCAATAGGGTTAATGTGGAGGGGGGTTGTTTGGAGGAGGCCTAGGAGGTGGTTAGGTACTGTGGTGACGTGGGGACTACGACCAGAGCCGGAGCCGCCACCGTGGAGGGGAGCCCACCCAGACCCTCCCCTAGACTGTGTATGGTGCGCCCGGAGTTCGCGCCTCAAGGGGGGGGTTATGTCACGCCCTGGCCTTATTATTCTTTGTTTTCTTGATTATTTTAGTTAGGTCAGGGTGTGACATGGGTAATGTTTATGTTTTGTTGGTTTTGGATGTTTATTTGGTAAAGGGGTTATGGGGTGTAAAATATGGTTTTGTGTTTAGTGTAGATGTCTAGCGTTGTCTATGTTGGTGAGTGATCTAGAAGAGTCTATGGTTACCTGAATGAGTTCCCAATTAGAGACAGCTGATGTCGGTTGTCTCTGATTGGGAGCCTTATTTAGGGTAGCCATAGGCTCTCATTAATTGTGGGTAATTGTCTATGTCAGAACGTTAGTAGCCTGTCTGTTTGTGCACAACGTTTGTAGCTTCACGGTCGTTTTGTTGTTTTGTATAGTTTTGTTAAAGTGTTTTTGTGTCGTGTTCATCTTCGTGTTTTTGTTTAATAAAGAAGATGGCTTATTTTCCAAGAGCTGCATTTTGGTCCGTCAATCCACCACACGATCGTGACATCGGTGCGCAAACTGAAATGGTTCACCCACACAGACAGTGTGGTGAAGAACGCGCAACAGTGCCACTTCAACCTCAGGAGGTTTAAATAAATGTGGCTTAACACCTAAATCCCTCACAAACTTTTACAGATGAACAATTGAGAGCATCCTGTCGGGCTGTATCACCGCTTGGTATGGCAATGGTACGGCAACTACACTGCTCAAAACTGCAAAGCTCTCCAGAGGCTGCTGCAGTCTGCCCAACGCATTACTGGACTTCCCGTCCCCCTGGACACCTACAGCACCCGATGCAGTAGGAAGGCCAAAAAGATCATCAAGGACATCAGACTGCTAAACAGCCATCACTAGCACATCAGAGGCAGCTGCCTATAGACATAAATTAGGAATCACTGCCACTTTTAGAAATGGATCACTTTACTTTAATAATGTTTCTGTATATTTCTGCCAAGGCAGCAGCTACTCTTCCTGGGGCTTATTATGGATCCCCATTAGTTCCTGCCAAGGCAGCAGCTACTCTCCCTGGGGTTTATTATGGATCCCCATTAGTTCCTGTTGCCAAGGCAGCAGCTGCTCTTCCTGGGGTTTATTATGGATCCTTGTTAGTTCCTGCCAAGGCAGCAGCTACTCTTCCTGGGGTTTATTATGGATCCCCATTAGTTCCTGCCAAGGCAGCAGCTACTCTTCCTGGGGTTTATTATGGATCCCTATTAGTTCCTGCCAAAGCAGCAGCTACTCTTCCTGGGGTTTATTATGGATCCCCATTAGTTCCTGCCAAGGCAGCAGCTACTCTTCCTGGGGTTTATTATGGATCCCCATTAGTTCCTGCCAAGGCAGCAGCTACTCTTCCTGGGGTTTATTATGGATCCTCATAAGATCCTGTGAAGGCAGCAGCTACTCTTCCTGGGGTCAAAACACATTAAAGCACTTACATTACATATAAAACAAGATATAAAACAGTACATCATATAACATTATTACACCACTACATATCTACAATACAACATGTACAATACAAAATGTATAATACCACCCCACAACAACATTACAATGTACAGTGTAGAATGCTATCGTTTGTGTGTGTATGCGTGTGTCTGTACCTGTGTGTGTCTCTTCACAGTTCCTGCTGTATCATAAGGTGTATTTTTACCTGTTTTTAAAATCTGATTCTACTGCTTGCATCAGTTACCTGATGTGGAATAGAGTTCCATGTAGTCATGACTCTATGTAGTACTGTGGAATAGAGTTCCATGTAGTCATGGCTCTATGTAGTACTGTGGAATAGAGTTCCATGTAGTCATGGCTCTATGTAGTACTGTGGAATAGAGTTCCATGTAGTCATGGCTCTATGTAGTACTGTGGAATAGAGTTCCATGTAGTCGTGGCTCTATGTCGTACTGTGGAATAGAGTTCCATGTAGTCATGGCTCTATGTAGTACTGTGGAATAGAGTTCCATGTAGTCATGGCTCTATGTAGTACTGTGGAATAGAGTTCCATGTAGTCATGGCTCTATGTAGTACTGTGGAATAGAGTTCCATGTAGTCATGGCTCTATGGAGTACTGTGCTCCTCACATAGTCTGTTCTGGACTTTGGGATTGTGAAGAGACCTCTGGTGGCATGTCTTGTGGGGTACGCATGGGGTATCCGAGCTGTGTGCTAATAGTTTAAACAGACAGCTCGGTACATTCAACATGTCAACACAGGCTTCTCAATGCCATTGGATGTATCCTGGAACATATTCCAGTCTGTGCTAGAAAAACAGTCCTGTAGCATCCGTGTCATCTGACCACTTCTGTATTTTGCGAGTCACTGGTAATTCCTGCTTTAGTTTTTCTTGTAAGCAGGAATCAGGATAGAATTATGGTCAGATATGCCAAATTGAGGGCGAGGGAGAGCTTTTGACGCATCTCTGTGTGTGGAGTAAAACTGTCCTAGAGTTTTTGTTCCTCTGGTTGCAAATGTGACATGCAGGTAGAAATTAGGCCTGCATTAAATTCCCCGGCCACTAGGAGCGCCGCTTCTGGATGAGCATTTCTTTGTTTGCTTATGGCCTTATACAGCTGGTTGAGTGCTGTCTTAGTGCCAGCATCGGTTTGTGGTGGTAAATAGACAGCTACGAAAAATATAGATGAACTCTCTTGGTAGATCGTGTGGTCTACAGCTTATCTTGAGGTACTCTACCTCAGATGAGCAATACCTCGACACTTCCTTAATATTAGACATTTACTTGATTGTAGTGGATGAGAGCTTCGACAAGAAGCCAGTGGAGGAGGGTGGTGACATGGAGATCTTGGGAAGGTTGAACACAAGGTGGGTTACAACGTTCTGGATGAGTTGGTTTGATGGCACAAGTGGAGAGCCCAGCCATCAGTAGCCCAGACGGTGACCAGCCATCAGTAGTCCAGACGGGACTGGATTTAGGACCAGCGCTGCTTCCTGTGTGAGGTAGGGTCCTTCTCTACGGATGTTGTACAGCATGAACCTGCAGGAGCGGGTCACTGCTTTGATGTTTGCAGAGAACGACAGAGTGCTGTCCAGGATCACACCAAGATTATTTGCACTCTGGGAGGGGGACACTGGAGTTGTCAACCTTGATGGATAGGTCTTGGAGCGGGCAGGCCTTGAGCTTGAGGTGGTGGGCCGACTTCCAAGCTGAGATATCTACTAGGCACGCAGAAATGAATGTCACCACCTGGGTGTCAGAAGGGGGGAAGGAGAAAAGTACTCATCAATTCGCATCCAGTCTCTTCCTCGTTTCACCAGCACATCCTACAAGATCCTGCTGGACCCGTGACTGCTGCTATGGCAGAGGCTCACCCTCTCACTCCATCATTATAGATCTGGCTGATCCTTTGGGTTGCACAATAATCTATGACTGCCATTGCCTGTTTTTGACTGTCACTGTCTCCAGGCTCCTGCAGTGGAATGTCAGCATGACTTGTCTAGCTAAATGAAGGGTAAATACATTTTTTTAAAGTACTGGGGTGCTCTCGACAGCTGTACTTCAAGAGCTTCAAGTTCCTTCGCATTCACACCACCAACAAACTAACATGGTCCAAGCACACCAAGACAGTCGTGAAGAGGGCACGACAAAACCTAGTCCCCCTCAGGAGACTGAAAAGATTTGGCATGGGTCCTCAGATCCTCAAAAGAATTTACAGCTGCACCATCGAGAGCATCCTGACGTGTTGCATCACCACCTGGTATGGCAACTGCTCATCCTCCGACCTCAAGGCACTACAGAGGGTAATCCAGACGGCCCAGTACATCACCGGGGCCAAGCTTCCTGCCATCCAGGACCTCTATACCAGGCGGTGTCAGAGGAAGGCCCTAAAAATTGTCAAAGACTCCAGCCACCCTAGTCATAGACTGTTCTCTCTGCTACCGCACGGCAAGCGGTACCGGAGCAACAAGTCTAGGTCCAAGAGGCTTCTAAACAGCTTCTACCCCCAAACCATAAGAATCCTGAACTTCTAATCAAATGGCTACCCAAACTATTTGCATTGTCCTCCCCACGCTGCTGCTACTCTCTGTTATTATCTACGCATAGTCACTTTATTAACTCTACCTACATGTACGTATTGCCTCAATTATACTCAACACCGGTGCCCGCCATATTGACTCATTGACTCATTGACACATTGACACATTGACATTGACTGTATATAGCTCTACTATTGTTGTTTTACTGCTGCTCTTTAATTGTTTGTTATTCTTATCTCTTACTTTTTTTGTATTTTCTTAAAACTGCATTGTGGGTTAAGTGCTTGTAAGTAAGCATTTCACTGTAAGTTTTACACCTGTTGTATTCGGCGCATGTGACAAATAAAATTTGATTTGATTACCTGTCTCTTCACCAGCAAGGTGTCCATCGCCCGAGGCCTGCATCCTGTCTTCCCCAAACCCAGCGGCCCCGGAAAGCATCCTGTCTTCCCCAAACCCAGCGGCCCCGGATGCATCCTGTCTCCCCAAACCCAGCGGCCCAGGATGCATCCTGTCTTCCCCAAACCCAGCGGCCCCGGATGCATCCTGTCTCCCCAAACCCAGCGGCCCCCGGATGCATCCTGTCTCCCCAAACCCAGCGGCCCCCGGGTGCATCCTGTCTTCCCCAAACCCAGCGGCCCCGGATGCATCCTGTCTCCCCCAAACCCAGCGGCCCCGGATGCATCCTGTCTCCCCAAACCCAGCGGCCCCCGGATGCATCCTGTCTTCCCCAAACCCAGCGGCCCCGGATGCATCCTGTCTTCCCCAAACCCAGCGGCCCCGGATGCATCCTGTCTTCCCCAAACCCAGCGGCCCCGGATGCATCCTGTCTCCCCCAAACCCAGCGGCCCCGGATGCATCCTGTCTTCCCCAAACCCAGCGGCCCCGGATGCATCCTGTCTCCCCAAACCCAGCGGCCCCCGGATGCATCCTGTCTTCCCCAAAACCCAGCGGCCCCGGATGCATCCTGTCTTCCCCAAACCCAGCGGCCCCGGATGCATCCTGTCTTCCCCAAACCCAGCGGCCCAGGATGCATCCTGTCTTCCCCAAACCCAGCGGCCCCGGATGCATCCTGTCTTCCCCAAACCCAGCGGCCCCCGGATGCATCCTGTCTTCCCAAACCCAGCGGCCCAGGGTGCATCCTGTCTTCCCCAAACCCAGCGGCCCCGGATGCATCCTGTCTCCCCCAAACCCAGCGGCCCCGGATGCATCCTGTCTTCCCCAACCCAGCGGCCCCCGGATGCATCCTGTCTCCCCAAACCCAGCGGCCCCCGGATGCATCCTGTCTTCCCCAAACCCAGCGGCCCCGGATGCATCCTGTCTTCCCCAAACCCAGCGGCCCCGGATGCATCCTGTCTTCCCCAAACCCAGCGGCCCAGGATGCATCCTGTCTCCCCAAACCCAGCGGCCCCCGGATGCATCCCCAACACTGCCTTGCCTCTATTTCTTTCTTCGGCTGTCGTCTCCCCGACGACCTGGTTACTATGTTTACCTTCAACACCCATTCGACACTCTGGTGGTAGCTCACCCCCTCTCTCTGCCAGTGACGACCTCTCTTCAATCCCTGTCCCGCTGGACCCGTGATTGCCACCCCCGGAGCGTCTCACCTTCCGTCCCTAACAGCAATGAACTATCAGATCCCAGCCAGCTCAGCCAGTTACCAGCTGAGAATCTCTACAGGATGAGTGAACCAACTGCCTCTGTTCAAATCGGCTGGGCTCGCCAAAGGCAACGTCCGTTACCCGTCCTCATCCTCTACTTGCATCCCTTCTTATCATCTTAGCATTTCAGACATCACCATCCTCAACAAAGATACCTTTACATTCACCATTACACAGTATACCGATCAGTTTGGCAGAACCAAACTAGTCTACCTATTACGGTGAACATCTACCCTCAGCCTTTATGAACCACTCACCTACTTCCTACAGCTGAGACAATCTCAACACGCCTCTCCATCCGATCCCCTATTCGTCATCGGATCTGGTTCCATCACCTCGCCAATGGTTTCATTCCCATCTGAGACAAATATTATCCGTATACGGATATCCTGCTGACCAATTCTCTGGACACTACTTCCCCCCTCTGAGCTGCATCCATGGCATCTTGACATTGCATCCCAGACTACACCGTACGTCTCCTCGGACACTGCTCCTCTCATGGCATCCCAGACTACACCGTACATTTCCTCGGACACTGCACCTCTCATGGCATCCTAGACTACACCATACATCTCCTCGGACACTGCTCCTCTCATGGCATCCCAGACTACACCGTACATCTCCTCGGACACTGCTCCTTTCATGGCTTCCTAGACTACACCGTACATCTCCTCAGACACTTCTCCTCTCAAGCCTATCATTCCTGCATGCTCTGACATCAACAGCCCACAACATGCACTGACATCAACAGCCCACAACATGCTCTGACATCAACAGCCCACAACATGCTCTGACATCAACAGCCCACAACATGCTCATCTTTCAGAACCTGTATGAACTCAAGCACAGTCTTCCAGTCCCTGCCTCATTTCACGAAACCCATCTACCTCACGCATCGAAGACTACCCAACCAGCCAAAAGAGGTTTGGCTACCCAGCTGAGCCTGGTTCCTCTCAAGGTTTTCTTCCTTCAACAGAGTGTTTTCCTTTCCACCATCGATTCTACCTGCTCTCCTGGGATCTAAGTTTGGTTCACTCCTTCGGCTTCTCGTCCATACCCCTGTACGACCTCAACTATACCGCCAACCATTCAGCACCTGCAGTCCAGAACAGCTCACTTCCTCTCCAGACTAAGTTGGAGGTTTGCTTTTGGGGATTGTCATCACCACCATGGCCTGACAAGGATATCTACCTGAGACTCCAAGCCAAACTCTACAGACTCCACCCCCTGGATCTTTCATGTACAGCCCTCTGCTTCATCCAGTCCATTCTCAATCCCTCCTGGATCCATCTACAGCCCTCTGCTTCATCCAGTCCACTCTCAATCCCTCCTGGATCCATCTACAGCCCTCTGCTTCATCCAGTCCATTCTCAATCCCTCCTGGATCCATCTACAGCCCTCTGCTTCATCCAGTCCATTCTCATTCCCTCCTGGATCCATCTACAGCCCTCTGCTTCATCCAGTCCATTCTCAATCCCTCCTGGATCCATCTACAGCCCTCTGCTTCATCCAGTCCATTCTCATACCCTCCTGGATCCATCTACAGCCCTCTGCTTCATCCAGTCCATTCTCATACCCTCCTGGATCCTCCATCTACAGCCCTCTGCTTCATTCAGTCCATTCTCATTCCCTCCTGGATCCATCTACAGCCCTCTGCTTCATCCAGTCCATTCTCATTCCCTCCTGGATCCATCTACAGCCCTCTGCTTCATCCAGTCCATTCTCATTCCCTCCTGGATCCATCTACAGCCCTCTGCTTCATCCAGTCCATTCTCATTCCCTCCTAGATCCATCTACAGCCCTCTGCTTCATCCAGTCCATTCTCATCCCTCATGGATCCTCCATCTACAGCCCTCTGCTTCATCCAGTCCATTCTCATTCCCTCCTGGATCCTCCATCTACAGCCCTCTGATTCATCCAGTCCATTCTCATTCCCTCCTGGATCCATCTACAGCCCTTTGCTTCATCCAGTCCATTCTCATTCCCTCCTGGATCCATCTACAGCCCTCTGCTTCATCCAGTCCATTCTCAATCCCTCCTGGATCCATCTACAGCCCTCTGCTTCATCCAGTCCATTCTCATTCCCTCCTGGATCCATCTACAGCCCTTTGCTTCATACAGTCCATTCTCATTCCCTCCTGGATCCTCCATCTACAGCCCTCTGCTTCATCCAGTCCATTCTCATTCCCTCCTGGATCCTCCATCTACAGCCCTCTGCTTCATCCAGTCCATTCTCATACCCTCCTGGATCCTCCATCTACAGCCCTCTGCTTCATCCAGTCCATTCTCATTCCCTCCTGGATCCATCTACAGCCCTCTGCTTCATCCAGTCCATTCTCAATCCCTCCTGGATCCATCTACAGCCCTCTGCTTCATCCAGTCCATTCTCAATCCCTCCTGGATCCATCTACAGCCCTCTGCTTCATCCAGTCCATTCTCATTCCCTCCTGGATCCTCCATCTACAGCCCTCTGCTTCATCCAGTCCATTCTCATTCCCTCCTGGATCAATCTACAGCCCTCTGCTTCATCCAGTCCGTTCTCAATCCCTCCTGGATCCATCTACAGCCCTCTGCTTCATCCAGTCCATTCCCATAACCTCCTGGATCCATCTACAGCCCTCTGCTTCATCCAGTCCGTTCTCATTCCCTCCTGGATCCATCTACAGCCCTCTGCTTCATCCAGTCCATTCTCATTCCCTCATGGATCCTCCATCTACAGCCCTCTGCTTCATCCAGTCCATTCTCATTCCCTCCTGGATCCTCCATCTACAGCCCTCTGATTCATCCAGTCCATTCTCATTCCCTCCTGGATCCATCAACAGCCCTTTGCTTCATCCAGTCCATTCTCATTCCCTCCTGGATCCATCTACAGCCCTCTGCTTCATCCAGTCCATTCTCAATCCCTCCTGGATCCATGTACAGCCCTCTGCTTCATCCAGTCCATTCTCATTCCCTCCTGGATCCATCTACAGCCCTCTGCTTCATCCAGTCCATTCTCATTCCCTCCTGGATCCATCTACAGCCCTCTGCTTCATCCAGTCCATTCTCATTCCCTCCTGGATCCATCTACAGCCCTCTGCTTCATCCAGTCCATTCTCATTCCCTCCTGGATCCTCCATCTACAGCCCTCTGCTTCATCCAGTTCATTCTCATTCCCTCCTGGATCCTCCATCTACAGCCCTCTGCTTCATCCAGTCCATTCTAAATCCCTCCTGGATCCATCTACAGCCCTCTGCTTCATCCAGTCCATTGTCATCCCTCCTGGATCCATCTACAGCCCTCTGCTTCATCCAGTCCATTCTCATTCCCTCCTGGATCCTCCATCTACAGCCCTCTGCTTCATCCAGTCCATTCTCATTCCCTCCTGGATCCTCCATCTACAGCCCTCTGATTCATCCAGTCCATTCTCATTCCCTCCTGGATCCATCTACAGCCCTTTGCTTCATCCAGTCCATTCTCATTCCCTCCTGGATCCATCTACAGCCCTCTGCTTCATCCAGTCCATTCTCAATCCCTCCTGGATCCATCTACAGCCCTCTGCTTCATCCAGTCCATTCTCATTCCCTCCTGGATCCATCTACAGCCCTTTGCTTCATACAGTCCATTCTCATTCCCTCCTGGATCCTCCATCTACAGCCCTCTGCTTCATCCAGTCCATTCTCATTCCCTCCTGGATCCTCCATCTACAGCCCTCTGCTTCATCCAGTCCATTCTCATACCCTCCTGGATCCTCCATCTACAGCCCTCTGCTTCATCCAGTCCCTTCTCATTCCCTCCTGGATCCATCTACAGCCCTCTGCTTCATCCAGTCCATTCTCAATCCCTCCTGGATCCATCTACAGCCCTCTGCTTCATCCAGTCCATTCTCAATCCCTCCTGGATCCATCTACAGCCCTCTGCTTCATCCAGTCCATTCTCATTCCCTCCTGGATCCTCCATCTACAGCCCTCTGCTTCATCCAGTCCATTCTCATTCCCTCCTGGATCAATCTACAGCCCTCTGCTTCATCCAGTTCGTTCTCATTCCCTCCTGGATCCATCTACAGCCCTCTGCTTCATCCAGTCCATTCCCATAACCTCCTGGATCCATCTACAGCCCTCTGCTTCATCCAGTCCATTCTCATTCCCTCCTGGATCCATCTACAGCCCTCTGCTTCATCCAGTCCATTCTCATACCCTCCTGGATCCATCTACAGCCCTCGGCTTCATCCAGTCCATTCTCATTCCCTCCTGGATCCATCTACAGCCCTCTGCTTCATCCAGTCCATTCTCAATCCCTCCTGGATCCATCTACAGCCCTCTGCTTCATCCAGTCCATTCTCATTCCCTCCTGGATCCATCTACAGCCCTCTGCTTCATCCAGTCCATTCTCAATCCCTCCTGGATCCATCTACAGCCCTCTGCTTCATCCAGTCCATTCTCATTACCTCCTGGATCCCTCTACAGCCCTCTGCTTCATCCAGTCCATTCTCATTCCCTCCTGGATCCTCCATCTACAGCCCTCTGCTTCATCCTGTCCATTCTCAATCCCTCCTGGATCCATCTACAGCCCTCTGCTTCATCCAGTCCATTCTCATTCCCTCCTGGATCCATCTACAGCCCTCTGCTTCATCCAGTCCATTCTCAATCCCTCCTGGATCCTCCATCTACAGCCCTCTGCTTCATCCAGTCCATTCTCATTCCCTCCTGGATCCTCCATCTACAGCCCTCTGCTTCATCCAGTCCATTCTCATTCCCTCCTGGATCCTCCATCTACAGCCCTCTGCTTCATCCAGTCCATTCTCATTCCCTCCTCGATCCATCTACAGCCCTCTGCTTCATCCAGTCCATTCTCAATCCCTCCTGGATCCATCTACAGCCCTCTGCTTCATCCAGTCCATTCTCAATCCCTCCTGGATCCATCTACAGCCCTCTGCTTCATCCAGTCCATTCTCAATCCCTCCTGGATCCATCTACAGCCCTCTGCTTCATCCAGTCCATTCTCAATCCCTCCTGGATCCATGTACAGCCCTCTGCTTCATCCAGTCCATTCTCAATCCCTCCTGGATCCATCTACAGCCCTCTGCTTCATCCAGTCAATTCTCATTCCCTCCTGGATCCATCTACAGCCCTCTGCTTCATCCAGTCCATTCTCATTCCCTCCTGGATCCATCTACAGCCCTCTGCTTCATCCAGTCCATTCTCAATCCCTCCTGGATCCATCTACAGCCCTCGGCTTCATCCAGTCCATTCTCATTCCCTCCTGGATCCATCTACAGCCCTCTGCTTCATCCAGTCCATTCTCAATCCCTCCTGGATCCTAAATCTACAGCCCTCTGCTTCATCCAGTCCATTCTCATTCCCTCCTGGATCCATCTACAGCCCTCTGCTTCATCCAGTCCATTCTCATTCCCTCCTGGATCCATCTACAGCCCTCTGCTTCATCCAGTCCATTCTCATTCCCTCCTGGATCCATCTACAGCCCTCTGCTTCATCCAGTCCATTCTCATTCCCTCCTGGATCCTCCATCTACACCCCTCTGCTTCATCGAGTCCATTCTCATTCCCTCCTGGATCCATCTACAGCCCTCTGCTTCATCCAGTCCATTCTCAATCCCTCCTGGATCCATCTACAGCCCTCTGCTTCATCCAGTCCATTCTCATTCCCTCCTGGATCCATCTACAGCCCTCTGCTTCATCCAGTTCATTCTCATTCCCTCCTGGATCCTCCATCTACAGCCCTCTGCTTCATCCAGTCCATTCTCAATCCCTCCTGGATCCTCCATCTACAGCCCTCTGCTTCATCCAGTCCATTCTCAATCCCTCCTGGATCCATCTACAACCCTCTGCTTCATCCAGTCCATTCTCAATCCCTCCTGGATCCATCTACAGCCCTCTGCTTCATCCAGTCCATTCTCATTCCCTCCTGGATCCATCTACAGCCCTCTGCTTCATCCAGTCCATTCTCATTCCCTCCTGGATCCATCTACAGCCCTCTGCTTCATCCAGTCCATTCTCATACCCTCCTGCATCCATCTACAGCCCTCTGCTTCATCCAGTCCATTCTCATTCCCTCCTGGATCCTCCATCTACAGCCCTCTGCTTCATCCAGTTCATTCTCATTCCCTCCTGGATCCTCCATCTACAGCCCTCTGCTTCATCCAGTCCATTCTCAATCCCTCCTGGATCCATCTACAGCCCTCTGCTTCATCCAGTCCATTCTCATCCCTCCTGGATCCATCTACAGCCCTCTGCTTCATCCAGTCCATTCTCATTCCCTCCTGGATCCTCCATCTACAGCCCTCTGCTTCATCCAGTCCATTCTCATTCCCTCCTGGATCCTCCATCTACAGCCCTCTGATTCATCCAGTCCATTCTCATTCCCTCCTGGATCCTCCATCTACAGCCCTCTGCTTCATCCAGTCCATTCTCATTCCCTCCTGGATCCATCTACAGCCTTCTGCTTCATCCAGTCCATTCTCATTCCCTCCTGGATCCATCTACAGCCCTCTGCTTCATCCAGTCCATTCTCAATCCCTCCTGGATCCATCTACAGCCCTCTGCTTCATACAGTCCATTCTCATTCCCTCCTGGATCCTCCATCTACAGCCCTCTGCTTCATCCAGTCCATTCTCATTCCCTCCTGGATCCTCCATCTACAGCCCTCTGCTTCATCCAGTCCATTCTCAATCCCTCCTGGATCCTCCATCTACAGCCCTCTGCTTCATCCAGTCCATTCTCAATCCTTCCTGGATCCATCTACAGCCCTCTGCTTCATCCAGTCCATTCTCATACCCTCCTGGATCCATCTACAGCCCTCGGCTTCATCCAGTCCATTCTCAATCCCTCCTGGATCCATCTACAGCCCTCTGCTTCATCCAGTCCATTCTCATTCCCTCCTGGATCCATCTACAGCCCTCTGCTTCATCCTGTCCATTCTCAATCCCTCCTGGATCCATCTACAGCCCTCTGCTTCATCCAGTCCATTCTCATTCCCTCCTGGATCCATCTACAGCCCTCTGCTTCATCCTGTCCATTCTCAATCCCTCCTGGATCCTCCATCTACAGCCCTCTGCTTCATCCTGTCCATTCTCAATCCCTCCTGGATCCATCTACAGCCCTCTGCTTCATCCAGTCCATTCTCATTCCCTCCTGGATCCATCTACAGCCCTCTGCTTCATCCAGTCCATTCTCATTCCCTCCTGGATCCTCCATCTACAGCCCTCTGCTTCATCCAGTCCATTCTCATTCCCTCCTGGATCCTCCATCTACAGCCCTCTGCTTCATCCAGTCCATTCTCATTCCCTCCTGGATCCTCCATCTACAGCCCTCTGCTTCATCCAGTCCATTCTCAATCCCTCCTGGATCCATCTACAGCCCTCTGCTTCATCCAGTCCATTCTCATTGCCTCCTGGATCCATCTACAGCCCTCTGCTTCATCCAGTCCATTCTCAATCCCTCCTGGATCCATCTACAGCCCTCTGCTTCATCCAGTCCATTCTCCATCCCTCCTGGATCCTCCATCTACAGCCCTCTGCTTCATCCAGTCCATTCTCAATCCCTCCTGGATCCATCTACAGCCCTCTGCTTCATCCAGTCCATTCTCAATCCCTCCTGGATCCATGTACAGCCCTCTGCTTCATCCAGTCCATTCTCATTCCCTCCTGGATCCATCTACAGCCCTCTGCTTCATCCAGTCCATTCTCATTCCCTCCTTGTTCCATCTACAGCCCTCTGCTTCATCCAGTCCATTCTCATTCCCTCCTGGATCCATCTACAGCCCTCTGCTTCATCCAGTCCATTCACATACCCTCCTGGATCCATCTACAGCCCTCGGCTTCATCCAGTCCATTCTCATTCCCTCCTGGATCCATCTACAGCCCTCTGCTTCATCCAGTCCATTCTCAATCCCTCCTGGATCCATCTACAGCCCTCTGCTTCATCCAGTCCATTCTCATTCCCTCCTGGATCCATCTACAGCCCTCTGCTTCATCCAGTCCATTCTCATTCCCTCCTGGATCCATCTACAGCCCTCTGCTTCATACAGTCCATTCTCATTCCCTCCTGGATCCTCCATCTACAGCCCTCTGCTTCATCCAGTCCATTCTCATTCCCTCCTGGATCCTCCATCTACAGCCCTCAGCTTCATCCAGTCCATTCTCAATCCCTCCTGGATCCTCCATCTACAGCCCTCTGCTTCATCCAGTCCATTCTCAATCCCTCCTGGATCCATCTACAGCCCTCTGCTTCATCCAGTCCATTCTCATACCCTCCTGGATCCATCTACAGCCCTCGGCTTCATCCAGTCCATTCTCAATCCCTCCTGGATCCATCTACAGCCCTCTGCTTCATCCAGTCCATTCTCAATCCCTCCTGGATCCATCTACAGCCCTCTGCTTCATCCAGTCCATTCTCATTCCCTCCTGGATCCATCTACAGCCCTCTGCTTCATCCAGTCCATTCTCAATCCCTCCTGGATCCATCTACAGCCCTCTGCTTCATCCAGTCCATTCTCATTCCCTCCTGGATCCATCTACAGCCCTCTGCTTCATCAAGTCCATTCTCATTCCCTCCTGGATCCTCCATCTACAGCCCTCTGCTTCATCCTGCCCATTCTCAATCCCTCCTGGATCCATCTACAGCCCTCTGCTTCATCCAGTCCATTCTCATTCCCTCCTGGATCCATCTACAGCCCTCTGCTTCATCCAGTCCATTCTCATTCCCTCCTGGATCCTCCATCTACAGCCCTCTGCTTCATCCAGTCCATTCTCATTCCCTCCTGGATCCTCCATCTACAGCCCTCTGCTTCATCCAGTCCATTCTCATTCCCTCCTGGATCCTCCATCTACAGCCCTCTGCTTCATCCAGTCCATTCTCATTCCCTCCTGGATCCTCCATCTACAGCCCTCTGCTTCATCCAGTCCATTCTCATTCCCTCCTGGATCCATCTACAGCCCTCTGCTTCAACCAGTCCATTCTCATTCCCTCCTGGTTCATCCATCTACAGCCCTCTGCTTCATCCAGTCCATTCTCATTCCCTCCTGGATCCATCTACAGCCCTCTGCTTCATCCAGTCCATTCTCATTCCCTCCTGGATCCATCTACAGCCCTCTGCTTCATCCAGTCCATTCTCATTCCCTCCTGGATCCATGTACAGCCCTCTGCTTCATCCAGTCCATTCTCATTCCCTCCTGGATCCATCTACAGCCCTCTGCTTCATCCAGTCCATTCTCATTCCCTCCTGGATCCATCTACAGCCCTCTGCTTCATCCAGTCCATTCTCATACCCTCCTGGATCCATCTACAGCCCTCGGCTTCATCCAGTCCATTCTCATTCCCTCCTGGATCCATCTACAGCCCTCTGCTTCATCCAGTCCATTCTCAATCCCTCCTGGATCCATCTACAGCCCTCTACTTCATCCAGTCCATTCTCATTCCCTCCTGGATCCATCTACAGCCCTCTGCTTCATCCAGTCCATTCTCAATCCCTCCTGGATCCATCTACAGCCCTCTGCTTCATCCAGTCCATTCTCATTCCCTCCTGGATCCATCTACAGCCCTCTGCTTCATCCAGTCCATTCTCAATCCCTCCTGGATCCTCCATCTACAGCCCTCTGCTTCATCCTGTCCATTCTCAATCCCTCCTGGATCAATCTACAGCCCTCTGCTTCATCCAGTCCATTCTCATTCCCTCCTGGATCCATCTACAGCCCTCTGCTTCATCCAGTCCATTCTCATTCCCTCCTGGATACTCCATCTACAGCCCTCTGCTTCATCCAGTCCATTCTCATTCCCTCCTGGATCCTCCATCTACAGCCCTCTGCTTCATCCAGTCCATTCTCATTCCCTCCTGGATCCTCCATCTACAGCCCTCTGCTTCATCCAGTCCATTCTCATTCCCTCCTGGATCCATCTACAGCCCTCTGCTTCATCCAGTCCATTCTCAATCCCTCCTGGATCCATCTACAGCCCTCTGCTTCATCCAGTCCATTCTCAATCCCTCCTGGATCCATCTACAGCCCTCTGCTTCATCCAGTTCATTCTCAATCCCTCCTGGATCCATGTACAGCCCTCTGCTTCATCCAGTCCATTCTCAATCCCTCCTGGATCCATCTACAGCCCTCTGCTTCATCCAGTCCATTCTCATTCCCTCCTGGATCCATCTACAGCCCTCTGCTTCATCCAGTCCATTCTCATTCCCTCCTGGATCCATCTACAGCCCTCTGCTTCATCCAGTCCATTCTCATCCCTCCTGGATCCATCTACAGCCCTCTGCTTCATCCAGTCCATTCTCATTCCCTCCTGGATCCTCCATCTACAGCCCTCTGCTTCATCCAGTCCATTCTCATTCCCTCCTGGATCCTCCATCTACAGCCCTCTGATTCATCCAGTCCATTCTCATTCCCTCCTGGATCCATCTACAGCCCTCTGCTTCATCCAGTCCATTCTCATTCCCTCCTGGATCCATCTACAGCCCTCTGCTTCATCCAGTCCATTCTCATTCCCTCCTGGATCCATCTACAGCCCTCTGCTTCATCCAGTCCATTCTCATTCCCTCCTGGATCCATCTACAGCCCTCTGCTTCATACAGTCCATTCTCATTCCCTCCTGGATCCTCCATCTACAGCCCTCTGCTTCATCCAGTCCATTCTCATTCCCTCCTGGATCCTCCATCTACAGCCCTCTGCTTCATCCAGTTCATTCTCATTCCCTCCTGGATCCTCCATCTACAGCCCTCTGCTTCATCCAGTCCATTCTCATTCCCTCCTGGATCCATCTACAGCCCTCTGCTTCATCCAGTCCATTCTCATCCCTCCTGGATCCATCTACAGCCCTCTGCTTCATCCAGTCCATTCTCAATCCCTCCTGGATCCTCCATCTACAGCCCTCTGCTTCATCCAGTCCATTCTCATTCCCTCCTGGATCCATCTACAGCCCTCTGCTTCATCCAGTCCATTCTCAATCCCTCCTGGATCCATCTACAGCCCTCTGCTTCATCCAGTCCATTCTCATTCCCTCCTGGATCCATCTACAGCCCTCTGCTTCATCCAGTCCATTCTCAATCCCTCCTGGATCCATCTACAGCCCTCGGCTTCATCCAGTCCATTCTCATTCCCTCCTGGATCCATCTACAGCCCTCTGCTTCATCCAGTCCATTCTCAATCCCTCCTGGATCCATCTACAGCCCTCTGCTTCATCCAGTCCATTTTCATTCCCTCCTGGATCCATCTACAGCCCTCTGCTTTATCCAGTCCATTCTCAATCCCTCCTGGATCCATTTACAGCCCTCTGCTTCATCCAGTCCATTCTCATTCCCTCCTGGATCCATCTACAGCCCTCTGCTTCATCCAGTCCATTCTCATTCCCTCCTGGATCCTCCATCTACAGCCCTCTGCTTCATCCTGTCCATTCTCACACCCTTCTGGATCCATCTACAGCCCTCTGCTTCATCCAGTCCATTCTCATTCCCTCCTGGATCCATCTACAGCCCTCTGCTTCATCCAGTCCATTCTCATTCCCTCCTGGATCCTCCATCTACAGCCCTCTGCTTCATCCAGTCCATTCTCATTCCCTCCTGGATCCTCCATCTACAGCCCTCTGCTTCATCCAGTCCATTCTCATTCCCTCCTGGATCCTCCATCTACAGCCCTCTGCTTCATCCAGTCCATTCTCATTCCCTCCTGGATCCTCCATCTACAGCCCTCTGCTTCATCCAGTCCATTCTCATTCCCTCCTGGATCCATCTACAGCCCTCTGCTTCATCCAGTCCATTCTCATTCCCTCCTGGATCCATGTACAGCCCTCTGCTTCATCCAGTCCATTCTCATTCCCTCCTGGATCCATCTACAGCCCTCTGCTTCATCCAGTCCATTCTCATTCCCTCCTGGATCCATCTACAGCCCTCTGCTTCATCCAGTCCATTCTCAATCCCTCCTGGATCCATCTACAGCCCTCTGCTTCATCCAGTCCATTCTCAATCCCTCCTGGATCCATGTACAGCCCTCTGCTTCATCCAGTCCATTCTCATTCCCTCCTGGATCCATCTACAGCCCTCTGCTTCATCCAGTCCATTCTCATTCCCTCCTGGATCCATCTACAGCCCTCTGCTTCATCCAGTCCATTCTCATTCCCTCCTGGATCCATCTACAGCCCTCTGCTTCATCCAGTCCATTCTCATACCCTCCTGGATCCATCTACAGCCCTCGGCTTCATCCAGTCCATTCTCATTCCCTCCTGGATCCATCTACAGCCCTCTGCTTCATCCAGTCCATTCTCATACCCTCCTGGATCCATCTACAGCCCTCTGCTTCATCCAGTCCATTCTCATTCCCTCCTGGATCCATCTACAGCCCTCTGCTTCATCCAGTCCATTCTCAATCCCTCCTGGATCCATCTACAGCCCTCTGCTTCATCCAGTTCATTCTCATTCCCTCCTGGATCCATCTACAGCCCTCTGCTTCATCCAGTCCATTCTCATTCCCTCCTGGATCCTCCATCTACAGCCCTCTGCTTCATCCTGTCCATTCTCAATCCCTCCTGGATCCATCTACAGCCCTCTGCTTCATCCAGTCCATTCTCAATCCCTCCTGGATCCATCTACAGCCCTCTGCTTCATCCAGTCCATTCTCATTCCCTCCTGGATCCTCCATCTACAGCCCTCTGCTTCATCCAGTCCATTCTCATTCCCTCCTGGATCCTCCATCTACAGCCCTCTGCTTCATCCAGTCCATTCTCATTCCCTCCTGGATCCTCCATCTACAGCCCTCTGCTTCATCCAGTCCATTCTCATTCCCTCCTGGATCCATCTACAGCCCTCTGCTTCATCCAGTCCATTCTCATTCCCTCCTGGATCCATCTACAGCCCTCTGCTTCATCCAGTCCATTCTCAATCCCTCCTGGATCCATCTACAGCCCTCTGCTTCATCCAGTCCATTCTCAATCCCTCCTGGATCCATCTACAGCCCTCTGCTTCATCCAGTTCATTCTCAATCCCTCCTGGATCCATGTACAGCCCTCTGCTTCATCCAGTCCATTCTCAATCCCTCCTGGATCCATCTACAGCCCTCTGCTTCATCCAGTCCATTCTCATTCCCTCCTGGATCCATCTACAGCCCTCTGCTTCATCCAGTCCATTCTCATTCCCTCCTGGATCCTCCATCTACAGCCCTCTGATTCATCCAGTCCATTCTCATTCCCTCCTGGATCCATCTACAGCCCTCTGCTTCATCCAGTCCATTCTCATTCCCTCCTGCATCCATCTACAGCCCTCTGCTTCATCCAGTCCATTCTCATTCCCTCCTGGATCCATCTACAGCCCTCTGCTTCATCCAGTCCATTCTCATTCCCTCCTGGATCCATCTACAGCCCTCTGCTTCATACAGTCCATTCTCATTCCCTCCTGGATCCTCCATCTACAGCCCTCTGCTTCATCCAGTCCATTCTCATTCCCTCCTGGATCCTCCATCTACAGCCCTCTGCTTCATCCAGTTCATTCTCATTCCCTCCTGGATCCTCCATCTACAGCCCTCTGCTTCATCCAGTCCATTCTCATTCCCTCCTGGATCCATCTACAGCCCTCTGCTTCATCCAGTCCATTCTCATCCCTCCTGGATCCATCTACAGCCCTCTGCTTCATCCAGTCCATTCTCAATCCCTCCTGGATCCTCCATCTACAGCCCTCTGCTTCATCCAGTCCATTCTCATTCCCTCCTGGATCCATCTACAGCCCTCTGCTTCATCCAGTCCATTCTCAATCCCTCCTGGATCCATCTACAGCCCTCTGCTTCATCCAGTCCATTCTCATTCCCTCCTGGATCCATCTACAGCCCTCTGCTTCATCCAGTCCATTCTCATACCCTCCTGGATCCATCTACAGCCCTCGGCTTCATCCAGTCCATTCTCATTCCCTCCTGGATCCATCTACAGCCCTCTGCTTCATACAGTCCATTCTCATTCCCTCCTGGATCCTCCATCTACAGCCCTCTGCTTCATCCAGTCCATTCTCATTCCCTCCTGGATCCTCCATCTACAGCCCTCTGCTTCATCCAGTTCATTCTCATTCCCTCCTGGATCCTCCATCTACAGCCCTCTGCTTCATCCAGTCCATTCTCAATCCCTCCTGGATCCATCTACAGCCCTCTGCTTCATCCAGTCCATTCTCATCCCTCCTGGATCCATCTACAGCCCTCTGCTTCATCCAGTCCATTCTCAATCCCTCCTGGATCCTCCATCTACAGCCCTCTGCTTCATCCAGTCCATTCTCATTCCCTCCTGGATCCATCTACAGCCCTCTGCTTCATCCAGTCCATTCTCAATCCCTCCTGGATCCATCTACAGCCCTCTGCTTCATCCAGTCCATTCTCATTCCCTCCTGGATCCATCTACAGCCCTCTGCTTCATCCAGTCCATTCTCATACCCTCCTGGATCCATCTACAGCCCTCGGCTTCATCCAGTCCATTCTCATTCCCTCCTGGATCCATCTACAGCCCTCTGCTTCATCCAGTCCATTCTCAATCCCTCCTGGATCCATCTACAGCCCTCTGCTTCATCCAGTCCATTTTCATTCCCTCCTGGATCCATCTACAGCCCTCTGCTTCATCCAGTCCATTCTCAATCCCTCCTGGATCCATCTACAGCCCTCTGCTTCATCCAGTCCATTCTCATTCCCTCCTGGATCCATCTACAGCCCTCTGCTTCATCCAGTCCATTCTCATTCCCTCCTGGATCCTCCATCTACAGCCCTCTGCTTCATCCTGTCCATTCTCACACCCTTCTGGATCCATCTACAGCCCTCTGCTTCATCCAGTCCATTCTCAATCCCTCCTGGATCCATCTACAGCCCTCTGCTTCATCCAGTCCATTCTCATTCCCTCCTGGATCCTCCATCTACAGCCCTCTGCTTCATCCAGTCCATTCTCATTCCCTCCTGGATCCTCCATCTACAGCCCTCTGCTTCATCCAGTCCATTCTCATTCCCTCCTGGATCCTCCATCTACAGCCCTCTGCTTCATCCAGTCCATTCTCATTCCCTCCTGGATCCATCTACAGCCCTCTGCTTCATCCAGTCCATTCTCATTCCCTCCTGGATCCATCTACAGCCCTCTGCTTCATCCAGTCCATTCTCATAACCTCCTGGATCCATCTACAGCCCTCTGCTTCATCCAGTCCATTCTCAATCCCTCCTGGATCCTCCATCTACAGCCCTCTGCTTCATCCAGTCCATTCTCAATCCCTCCTCGATCCATCTACAGCCCTCTGCTTCATCCAGTTCATTCTCAATCCCTCCTGGATCCATGTACAGCCCTCTGCTTCATCCAGTCCATTCTCAATCCCTCCTGGATCCATCTACAGCCCTCTGCTTCATCCAGTCCATTCTCATTCCCTCCTGGATCCATCTACAGCCCTCTGCTTCATCCAGTCCATTCTCAATCCCTCCTGGATCCATCTACAGCCCTCTGCTTCATCCAGTCCATTCTCATTCCCTCCTGGATCCATCTACAGCCCTCTGCTTCATCCAGTCCATTCTCATTCCCTCCTGGATCCTCCATCTACAGCCCTCTGCTTCATCCAGTCCATTCTCATTCCCTCCTGGATCCTCCATCTACAGCCCTCTGATTCATCCAGTCCATTCTCATTCCCTCCTGGATCCATCTACAGCCCTCTGCTTCATCCCGTCCATTCTCATTCCCTCCTGGATCCATCTACAGCCCTCTGCTTCATCCAGTCCATTCTCATTCCCTCCTGGATCCATCTACAGCCCTCTGCTTCATACAGTCCATTCTCAATCCCTCCTGGATCCATCTACAGCCCTCTGCTTCATACAGTCCATTCTCATTCCCTCCTGGATCCTCCATCTACAGCCCTCTGCTTCATCCAGTCCATTCTCATTCCCTCCTGGATCCTCCATCTACAGCCCTCTGCTTCATCCAGTTCATTCTCAATCCCTCCTGGATCCTCCATCTACAGCCCTCTGCTTCATCCAGTCCATTCTCATTCCCTCCTGGATCCATCTACAGCCCTCTGCTTCATCCAGTCCATTCTCATCCCTCCTGGATCCATCTACAGCCCTCTGCTTCATCCAGTCCATTCTCATTCCCTCCTGGATCCTCCATCTACAGCCCTCTGCTTCATCCAGTCCATTCTCATTCCCTCCTGGATCCATCTACAGCCCTCGGCTTCATCCAGTCCATTCTCATTCCCTCCTGGATCCATCTACAGCCCTCTGCTTCATACAGTCCATTCTCATTCCCTCCTGGATCCTCCATCTACAGCCCTCTGCTTCATCCAGTCCATTCTCATTCCCTCCTGGATCCTCCATCTACAGCCCTCTGCTTCATCCAGTTCATTCTCATTCCCTCCTGGATCCTCCATCTACAGCCCTCTGCTTCATCCAGTCCATTCTCATTCCCTCCTGGATCCATCTACAGCCCTCTGCTTCATCCAGTCCATTCTCATCCCTCCTGGATCCATCTACAGCCCTCTGCTTCATCCAGTCCATTCTCAATCCCTCCTGGATCCTCCATCTACAGCCCTCTGCTTCATCCAGTCCATTCTCATTCCCTCCTGGATCCATCTACAGCCCTCTGCTTCATCCAGTCCATTCTCATTCCCTCCTGGATCCATCTACAGCCCTCTGCTTCATCCAGTCCATTCTCATTCCCTCCTGGATCCATCTACAGCCCTCTGCTTCATCCAGTCCATTCTCATACCCTCCTGGATCCATCTACAGCCCTCGGCTTCATCCAGTCCATTCTCATTCCCTCCTGGATCCATCTACAGCCCTCTGCTTCATCCAGTCCATTCTCAATCCCTCCTGGATCCATCTACAGCCCTCTGCTTCATCCAGTCCATTTTCATTCCCTCCTGGATCCATCTACAGCCCTCTGCTTCATCCAGTCCATTCTCAATCCCTCCTGGATCCATCTACAGCCCTCTGCTTCATCCAGTCCATTCTCATTCCCTCCTGGATCCATCTACAGCCCTCTGCTTCATCCAGTCCATTCTCATTCCCTCCTGGATCCTCCATCTACAGCCCTCTGCTTCATCCTGTCCATTCTCACACCCTTCTGGATCCATCTACAGCCCTCTGCTTCATCCAGTCCATTCTCAATCCCTCCTGGATCCATCTACAGCCCTCTGCTTCATCCAGTCCATTCTCATTCCCTCCTGGATCCTCCATCTACAGCCCTCTGCTTCATCCAGTCCATTCTCATTCCCTCCTGGATCCTCCATCTACAGCCCTCTGCTTCATCCAGTCCATTCTCATTCCCTCCTGGATCCTCCATCTACAGCCCTCTGCTTCATCCAGTCCATTCTCATTCCCTCCTGGATCCATCTACAGCCCTCTGCTTCATCCAGTCCATTCTCATTCCCTCCTGGATCCATCTACAGCCCTCTGCTTCATCCAGTCCATTCTCATAACCTCCTGGATCCATCTACAGCCCTCTGCTTCATCCAGTCCATTCTCAATCCCTCCTGGATCCTCCATCTACAGCCCTCTGCTTCATCCAGTCCATTCTCAATCCCTCCTCGATCCATCTACAGCCCTCTGCTTCATCCAGTTCATTCTCAATCCCTCCTGGATCCATGTACAGCCCTCTGCTTCATCCAGTCCATTCTCAATCCCTCCTGGATCCATCTACAGCCCTCTGCTTCATCCAGTCCATTCTCATTCCCTCCTGGATCCATCTACAGCCCTCTGCTTCATCCAGTCCATTCTCAATCCCTCCTGGATCCATCTACAGCCCTCTGCTTCATCCAGTCCATTCTCATCCCTCCTGGATCCATCTACAGCCCTCTGCTTCATCCAGTCCATTCTCATTCCCTCCTGGATCCTCCATCTACAGCCCTCTGCTTCATCCAGTCCATTCTCATTCCCTCCTGGATCCTCCATCTACAGCCCTCTGATTCATCCAGTCCATTCTCATTCCCTCCTGGATCCATCTACAGCCCTCTGCTTCATCCAGTCCATTCTCATTCCCTCCTGGATCCATCTACAGCCCTCTGCTTCATCCAGTCCATTCTCATTCCCTCCTGGATCCTCCATCTACAGCCCTCTGATTCATCCAGTCCATTCTCATTCCCTCCTGGATCCATCTACAGCCCTCTGCTTCATCCAGTCCATTCTCATTCCCTCCTGCATCCATCTACAGCCCTCTGCTTCATCCAGTCCATTCTCATTCCCTCCTGGATCCATCTACAGCCCTCTGCTTCATCCAGTCCATTCTCATTCCCTCCTGGATCCATCTACAGCCCTCTGCTTCATACAGTCCATTCTCATTCCCTCCTGGATCCTCCATCTACAGCCCTCTGCTTCATCCAGTCCATTCTCATTCCCTCCTGGATCCTCCATCTACAGCCCTCTGCTTCATCCAGTTCATTCTCATTCCCTCCTGGATCCTCCATCTACAGCCCTCTGCTTCATCCAGTCCATTCTCATTCCCTCCTGGATCCATCTACAGCCCTCTGCTTCATCCAGTCCATTCTCATCCCTCCTGGATCCATCTACAGCCCTCTGCTTCATCCAGTCCATTCTCAATCCCTCCTGGATCCTCCATCTACAGCCCTCTGCTTCATCCAGTCCATTCTCATTCCCTCCTGGATCCATCTACAGCCCTCTGCTTCATCCAGTCCATTCTCAATCCCTCCTGGATCCATCAACAGCCCTCTGCTTCATCCAGTCCATTCTCATTCCCTCCTGGATCCATCTACAGCCCTCTGCTTCATCCAGTCCATTCTCATACCCTCCTGGATCCATCTACAGCCCTCGGCTTCATCCAGTCCATTCTCATTCCCTCCTGGATCCATCTACAGCCCTCTGCTTCATACAGTCCATTCTCATTCCCTCCTGGATCCTCCATCTACAGCCCTCTGCTTCATCCAGTCCATTCTCATTCCCTCCTGGATCCTCCATCTACAGCCCTCTGCTTCATCCAGTTCATTCTCATTCCCTCCTGGATCCTCCATCTACAGCCCTCTGCTTCATCCAGTCCATTCTCATTCCCTACTGGATCCATCTACAGCCCTCTGCTTCATCCAGTCCATTCTCATCCCTCCTGGATCCATCTACAGCCCTCTGCTTCATCCAGTCCATTCTCAATCCCTCCTGGATCCTCCATCTACAGCCCTCTGCTTCATCCAGTCCATTCTCATTCCCTCCTGGATCCATCTACAGCCCTCTGCTTCATCCAGTCCATTCTCAATCCCTCCTGGATCCATCTACAGCCCTCTGCTTCATCCAGTCCATTCTCATTCCCTCCTGGATCCATCTACAGCCCTCTGCTTCATCCAGTCCATTCTCATACCCTCCTGGATCCATCTACAGCCCTCGGCTTCATCCAGTCCATTCTCATTCCCTCCTGGATCCATCTACAGCCCTCTGCTTCATCCAGTCCATTCTCAATCCCTCCTGGATCCATCTACAGCCCTCTGCTTCATCCAGTCCATTTTCATTCCCTCCTGGATCCATCTACAGCCCTCTGCTTCATCCAGTCCATTCTCAATCCCTCCTGGATCCATCTACAGCCCTCTGCTTCATCCAGTCCATTCTCATTCCCTCCTGGATCCATCTACAGCCCTCTGCTTCATCCAGTCCATTCTCATTCCCTCCTGGATCCTCCATCTACAGCCCTCTGCTTCATCCTGTCCATTCTCACACCCTTCTGGATCCATCTACAGCCCTCTGCTTCATCCAGTCCATTCTCAATCCCTCCTGGATCCATCTACAGCCCTTTGCTTCATCCAGTCCATTCTCAATCCCTCCTGGATCCATCTACAGCCCTCTGCTTCATCCAGTCCATTCTCATCCCCTCCTGGATCCATCTACAGCCCTCTGCTTCATCCAGTCCATTCTCAATCCCTCCTGGATACATCTACAGCCCTCTGCTTCATACAGTCCATTCTCATTCCCTCCTGGATCCTCCATCTACAGCCCTCTGCTTCATCCAGTCCATTCTCATTCCCTCCTGGATCCTCCATCTACAGCCCTCTGCTTCATCCAGTCCATTCTCATTCCCTCCTGGATCCTCCATCTACAGCCCTCTGCTTCATCCAGTCCATTCTCATACCCTCCTGGATCCATGTACAGCCCTCTGCTTCATCCAGTCCATTCTCATTCCCTCCTGGATCCATCTACAGCCCTCTGCTTCATCCAGTCCATTCTCAATCCCTCCTGGATCCATCTACAGCCCTCTGCTTCATCCAGTCCATTCTCATTCCCTCCTGGATCCTCCATCTACAGCCCTCTGCTTCATCCTGTCCATTCTCAATCCCTCCTGGATCCATCTACAGCCCTCTGCTTCATCCAGTCCATTCTCATTCCCTCCTGGATCCATCTACAGCCCTCTGCTTCATCCAGTCCATTCTCAATCCCTCCTGGATCCATCTACAGCCCTCTGCTTCATCCAGTCCATTCTCAATCCCTCCTGGATCCTCCATCTACAGCCCTCTGCTTCATCCAGTCCATTCTCAATCCCTCCTGGATCCATCTACAGCCCTCTGCTTCATCCAGTCCATTCTCAATCCCTCCTGGATCCATGTACAGCCCTCTGCTTCATCCATTCCATTCTCATTCCCTCCTGGATCCATCTACAGCCCTCTGCTTCATCCAGTCCATTCTCATTCCCTCCTGGATCCATCTACAGCCCTCTGCTTCATCCAGTCCATTCTCATTCCCTCCTGGATCCATCTACAGCCCTCTGCTTCATCCAGTCCATTCTCATTCCCTTCTGGATCCTCCATCTACAGCCCTCTGCTTCATCCAGTCCATTCTCATTCCCTCCTGGATCCTCCATCTACAGCCCTCTGCTTCATCCAGTCCATTCTCATTCCCTCCTGGATCCTCCATCTACAGCCCTCTGCTTCATCCAGTCCATTCTCATTCCCTCCTGGATCCATCTACAGCCCTCTGCTTCATCCAGTCCATTCTCAATCCCTCCTGGATCCTCCATCTACAGCCCTCTGCTTCATCCAGTCCATTCTCATTCCCTCCTGGATCCATCTACAGCCCTCTGCTTCATCCAGTCCATTCTCAATCCCTCCTGGATCCATCTACAGCCCTCTGCTTCATCCAGTCCATTCTCATCCCCTCCTGGATCCTCATTCTCACATATATTCCATTTCCTCAAGGAACATTCAAAACCAATTTCAATGTCTGTTCCTTAAACTCGTGAAATGTTGCTAAGAATTTACTAAAATATACGAGATAGGACCAGACTTGAATGCAGCTCCCTAGCAACTCAACAGGCACAAGCTGCTTGAACTAGTTGCCTTGTACGCAGCTCCTCAACAAGCATCATCTGCAACTCATTGGTAATCAGCCTCCCAACACCTGTCCTCTCCTTAAATCACCCCTGCCACCCTACGGAAACCAAACGAACATTCCTCCCCTTTGTTCTGCAGTGCATGTGGCGTTGCACGACACCGTGTGTTAGTAGCCTTATCAAGTTGCATCCCTCTTCGTCACCTCCTATCTGGTATCTCTTACACAGCATCCTAGTGTGTACATGTAAGTCAGAATATATTCAGTGATAAGAAGTAGAAGCTCAGCTCATTGAGAAGTCAGAATAAAAAACCTAGCTTGACCAGTCTTGACTAGTTTACTCTGGAAGCTCATGCATCTTTACACATGCTAATATCCTCCAAAGCCTTGTCTATTTATTCCATTTGATTTAACCTTTATTTAACTAGGTAAGTCAGTTAAGAACAAATTCTTATTTGCAATGACGGCCTACCCCGACCAAACCCGGACGGCTCTGGGCCAATTGCGCGCCGCCCTATGAGACTCCCGATCACGGCCGGATGTGATACAGCCTGGATGGTACTGATATCACGCCCGGTTCTGTTCAGCATTCTACTCTAAACATGTATTTAGTAGGCCTATAACCTAGTTCATACATTCATTAATTGTCTTAATGAGAATGATAAAGTGAATAGAGTCTACATTCATACAATCATCAGTTAAATCAAACTTTTTTAAATGAGTTAACCGTTTTAACTAGGCAAGTCATTTGAAGTGCATTTAAAATTGCAACTTAAAACAAATGAAATGAAAAAACAAGCACAGCAATAAGAGATCAAATGTCAAAGAACATAAAGCACAAAGGCATCATTGATTTAAGGCCAAGTTAAAGGTGGTATTGATTAAAGGCCAAGTTAAAGGTGGTATTGATTAAAGGCCAAGTTAAAGGTGTCATTGATTTAAGGCCAAGTTAAAGGCATCATTGATTAAAGGCCAAGTTAAAGGTGTTATTGATTAAAGGCCAAGTTAAAGGTGGTATTGATTAAAGGCCAAGTTAAAGGTGTCATTGATTTAAGGCCAAGTTAAAGGCATCATTGATTAAAGGCCAAGTTAAAGGTGTCATTGATTAAAGTCCAGGCTAAAGGTGTCACTGATGCTGGTTCACAATATAAAGTTCCATATAAAATAGATTATAAAAAGATTGATACACTTTACAAAATAAACACAATGACATCATCAAACATTTCACTGAATAAAAATATAAACGCAACATGCAATACTTTCAAATATTTTACTGAGTTACAGATCACAAGGAAATCAGTCAACTGAAATGAATTTGGCCCTAATCTATGGATTTCACATGACTGGGAATACACATATGCATCTGTTGGTCACAGATACCTTAAAACAAGTAGGGGTCTGAATAGAAACCCAGTCAGTATCTGGTGTGACCACCATTTGCCTCCTGCAGCACGGCACATCTCCTTCACATAGAGTTGATCAGGCTGTTGACTGTGGCCTGTGGAATGTTGTCCCACTCCTCTTCAATGGCTGTGGGAAGTTGATGGATATTAGTGGGAACTGGACCACGCTGTCGTACACCTCGATCCAGAGCATCCCAAACATGATCAACGGATGACATGTCTGGTGAATATGCAGGCCATGGAAGAACTGGGACATTTTCAGCTTCCAGGAGTTGCGTCCAGATCCTTGTGACACGGGGCCGTGCATTATCATGCTGAAACATGAGGTGATGGCGGCGGATGAATGGCGCGACAATGGACCTCAGGATCTCGTCACGGTATCTCTGTGATTTCAAATTGCCATGACTAAAATGCAAGCTGGAGACTCATATCTCCCTCACTAGCTTTAAGCACCAGCTGTCAGAGCAGCTCACAGTTCACTGCACCTGTAAATAGCCCATCCAACTACCTACCTCATCCCCATACTGTATTTATTTATTCATCTTGCTGCTTTGCACCCCAGTATCTCTACTCGCACATTCATCTTCTGTACATTCTACCATTCCAGTGTTTAATTGCTATATTGTAATTACTTCACCACCATGGCCTATTTATTGCCTTACCTCCCTTATCCTACCTTATTTGCGCACAATGTATATAGACTTTTTCTACTGTATTATTGACTATGTTTGTTTTACTCCATGTGTAAATCTGTGTTGTTGTATGTGTCGCTTTGCTTTATCTTGGCCAGGTCACAGTTGTAAATGAGAACTTGTTCTCAACTGGCCTATCTGGTTAAATAAAGGTGACATAAAATAAATAACTAAAAATAAAATAGTTTTCTGTTCATATAGAAAAACCTCCTCGTGTTCGTATATTATTTTACGTTCCGCTCTTGTGACTGTTCACACTTTAAGGCCATAACAATAATTTTTTTAAGTCATAATACATAGGTCATTTAATGTAACAATAGGGTTAATAAATCAAATGAGTGTTAAGTGATAACTCAATAGGGTTAAATTAAATCAAATGTAATGTTACCACACTATATAATGACAAACCAAACCTAATACAATAGGGGTTGACTCTTTATAAAGTTTATTGACACATTACATGGCAACATTTAAAGTGATACATTTAAATACTCTACACCATAAAGAGATTTACTGCTGGTATAAAATATAACATCCATATTAACATGTTCATTACTGGTGGAAGTGTTTCTGTTATTACAACAGCACAGTGTCAGACACATGCATCTAATTGTGTGTGTGTGTGTGTGTGTGTGTGTGTGTGTGTGTGTGTGTGTGTGTGTGTGTGTGTGTGTGTGTGTGTGTGTGTGTGTGTGTGTATGTGTGTGTGTGTGTGTGTGTGTGTGTGTGTGTGTGTGTGTGTGTGTGTGTGCCCATGTCAAAAACGGATTGTCCACAGGGTAGTTCGGCAAATGGTTGGTCCATCTGTAGACCAGTGGGCCAGTCTAAATTCAGGGTTTGTGCAAAATAGTAATTATTTAGCCGATAACGGAGACCTCAAAGCAGAAAAACGGGCCAAGGTATCACAAATTGCCAGGTAGGTTTTTGGTCCCTGTTCATCAGATAGACTGTTATTACTGTGAAGCCCTGTTCATAGCAGGTGACGGTCTCTTCAGAATGGCCTCGACAGAGAAGGACAGGGACTCGCTGGACACCACCTTGGTTCCAGCTGACGTAGCCAGAAACTCCTTGCTGCATCTATCAGAATCTTTGAAACTGTAGAAGTCCTTAGAAGGTCCTTCACGGTACTTTCTGGTTGCTTCCTCCAGCAGTTCTTTACAGTAGGGACGCCGGAGCTCGACCCCGGCCCCAGTCCCAGCTCTCTCCCCAGCCCCAGCTCCTACCTCAGCCCTAGCCCTCTCTCTCTCTCCAGCCCCGTCCCTAGCCTTCTCACTCAGTGTCTGCTGGATGAGTGAGTGAAAAGAGTTGAGCTTCATGGATAGTGTGTGTTTGGCGCTGTCCTTGCTCAGCTTGTTCAGGACATGTTCGTGGCTAGGGTGGTGAGGGTGAGGCTGGGAGTGAGGTTGGAGGTGAGGTGTACTAGGGGGGAAGGCCTGTCCGAAGCCTCTCTTCGGCGGAGAGAAGGCTGATCGTTTGCAGTGCCCCCCCTGGGTGAGAGGGGCCTGGGACTGTGCGGGGCAATCCTGCAGCTGGGGTTCAGAACCCTCGGGGAGGCCCGCTGCAAATCTCGAACCCTTCAGCTTGGTGGCCGAGGTGGGGGTGGCGGTTGCCATGGCGTCGAGGTCGGGCGGCAGGCTCTCTGCCGCTGCGGCCATCATTCTGGGCTCCCAGGCCGCACCTGGCTTCATGTTCTGGACGGCCGTGGCGTTGAGCAGGCACTGCTGGTACAGAAGGGAGGGGCCACGCGGCCACACCATAAACCCCCGTGGAGAGGTCAGAGGAGAGGTCAGAGGGTACTGGCGGTAGGTGGTCGCCACGGAGACATTGGAGGAGATGAGCTCCATGTTGCCGGGGCCGGCGGAGTACTGCAGGGAGAGGTCCACACAGCTGGGCGACAGGAAGTGACAGAGGTCCTTGTTGTTGTGGTGAAGCTCCTCCGGGGCGGAGGCCGAGTAGGCCGTCTTGTAGGACTTGTACTCTGCAGCATGGCGGACCAAACTGTTGGGGAAGAGCAGAGAGGCTGTAGCAGCCTGGGAGGGTTCTAGCAGCTCTCTCTCCTTGTACTCTCTCTCCAGCATGACACTCTCCAGCTCTTTGTCAGCGAACGCTCTCCTCTTCCTCATCCTGTCGCTGAGGGGGGGTGGGAGGGGGGGGCTGGCCCCCATGTACGGATCACCCTGCACCGGGCGGTACCCTGAGAGGAGACAGGACAGGGAGGAGGGTAGATAACATAGCGATACTATATCATACTAATATAATACTATATCATACTAATATAATACTATATCATACTAATATAATACTATATCATACTAATATAATACTATATCATACTAATATAATACTATATCGTACTAATATAATACTATACAATTCTAATACAATACTATATAATATGCTATTCTATTTCATTCTGGGCTAGACTTGATGTTTTGGTTCAGCTATGAAGTAACTAGTGAAATATACTTGATGTTTTGGTTCAGCTATGAAGTAACTAGTGAAGTATACTTGATGTTTTGGTTCAGCTATGAAGTAACTAGTGAAGTATACTTGATGTGTTAATTGCATTGAATGAAATTATATCAAGGTTACATTCTGGAGGCATATTGGATCATCAAGGTTTATCAATAGTTTAGACATTTAGCAAATGTCCATTCATATGTCTGACGCTTGGTTGACCTACACTAGTATACCAGGAAGTATTAATTTTGCTCTTAGACTAAAATATTTATATTTTTTAAATCTACAATTTTATTCTGCCAGCTAACTTTTATTTGAAACCTAGAAAATAAGGATATCATAACAGGTCTGTGCTTACGGAAGTTAAACTGTCCACAGAGCAATGAGGAGGAGGTTTAATTGAAACGGAAAGGGACAGAAATCCAAGAAACACTACAAGAAGGAAAGAGAAGAGAAAGATGAAGCAACATCATTATAACAGAGATTATCATTATTTATTAATGGAGGAGAGGAGATGATAGAGATTATCATTATGTATTAATGGAGGAGAGGAGATGATAGAGATGATAGGGATTATCATTATGTATTAATAGAGGAGAGGAGATGATAGAGATTATCATTATGTATTAATGGACGAGAGGAGATAGAGATTATCATTATGTTTTAATGGAGGAGAGGAGATGATAGAGATGATAGAGATTATCATTATGTATTAATGGAGGAGAGGAGATGATAGAGATGATAGAGATTATCATTATGTATTAATGGAGGAGAGGAGATGATAGAGATTATCATTATGTATTAATGGACGAGAGGAGATAGAGATTATCATTATGTATTAATGGAGGAGAGGAGATGATAGAGATTATCATTATGTACTAATGGAGGAGAGGAGATGATAGAGATTATCATTATGTATTAATGGAGGAGAGGAGATGATAGAGATGATAGAGATTATCATTATGTATTAATGGAGGAGAGGAGATGATAGAGATTATCATTATGTATTAATGGAGGAGAGGAGATGATAGAGATTATCATTATGTATTAATGGAGGAGAGGAGATGATAGAGATGATAGAGATTATCATTATGTATTAATGGAGGAGAGGAGATAGAGATTATCATTATGTTTTAATGGAGGAGAGGAGATGATAGAGATGATAGAGATTATCATTATGTATTAATGGAGGAGAGGAGATGATAGAGATGATAGAGATTATCATTATGTATTAATGGAGGAGAGGAGATGATAGAGATTATCATTATGTATTAATGGACGAGAGGAGATAGAGATTATCATTATGTTTTAATGGAGGAGAGGAGATGATAGAGATGATAGAGATTATCATTATGTATTAATGGAGGAGAGGAGATGATAGAGATGATAGAGATTATCATTATGTATTAATGGAGGAGAAGAGATGATAGAGATTATCGTTATGTATTAATGGAGGAGAGGAGATGATAGAGATTATCATTATGTATTAATGGAGGAGAGGAGATGATAGAGATGATCATTATGTATTAATGGAGGAGAGGAGATGATAGAGATGATCATTATGTATTAATGGAGGAGAGGAGATGATAGAGATGATAGAGATTATCATTATGTATTAATGGAGGAGAAGAGATGATAGAGATTATCATTATGTATTAATGGAGGAGAGGAGATGATAGAGATGATCATTATGTATTAATAGAGGAGAGGAGATGATAGAGATGATAGAGATTATCATTATGTATTAATGGAGGAGAAGAGATGATAGAGATTATCATTATGTATTAATGGAGGAGAGGAGATGATAGAGATTATCATTATGTATTAATGGACGAGAGGAGATAGAGATTATCATTATGTTTTAATGGAGGAGAGGAGATGATAGAGATGATAGAGATTATCATTATGTATTAATGGAGGAGAGGAGATGATAGAGATGATAGAGATTATCATTATGTATTAATGGAGGAGAAGAGATGATAGAGATTATCATTATGTATTAATGGAGGAGAGGAGATGATAGAGATTATCATTATGTATTAATGGAGGAGAGGAGATGATAGAGATGATAGAGATTATCATTATGTATTAATGGAGGAGAGGAGATGATAGAGATGATAGAGATTATCATTATGTATTAATGGAGGAGAAGAGATGATAGAGATTATCATTATGTATTAATGGAGGAGAGGAGATGATAGAGATTATCATTATGTATTAATGGACGAGAGGAGATAGAGATTATCATTATGTTTTAATGGAGGAGAGGAGATGATAGAGATGATAGAGATTATCATTATGTATTAATGGAGGAGAGGAGATGATAGAGATGATAGAGATTATCATTATGTATTAATGGAGGAGAAGAGATGATAGAGATTATCATTATGTATTAATGGAGGAGAGGAGATGATAGAGATTATCATTATGTATTAATGGAGGAGAGGAGATGATAGAGATGATAGAGATTATCATTATGTATTAATGGAGGAGAGGAGATGATAGAGATGATAGAGATTATCATTATGTATTAATGGAGGAGAAGAGATGATAGAGATTATCATTATGTATTAATGGAGGAGAGGAGATGAAAGAGATTATCGTTATGTATTAATAGAGGAGAGGAGATGATAGAGATTATCATTATGTATTAATGGAGGAGAGGAGATGATAGAGATGATAGAGATTATCATTATGTATTAATAGAGGAGAGGAGATGATAGAGATAATAGAGATGATAGAGATTATTATTATGTATTAATAGAGGAGAGGAGATGATAGAGATTATCATTATGTATTAATGGAGGAGAGGAGATGATAGAGATGATAGTGATAGAGATTATCATTATGTATTAATAGAGGAGAGGAGATGATAGAGATAATAGAGATGATAGAGATTATTATATGTATTAATAGAGGAGAGGAGATGATAGAGATTATCATTATGTATTAAGGGAGGAGAGGAGATAATAGAGATGATAGAGATGATCATTATGTATTAATGGAGGAGAAGAGATGATAGAGATTATCATTATGTATTAATAGAGGAGAGGAGATGATAGAGATGATAGAGATTATCATTATGTATTAATAGAGGAGAGGAGATGATAGAGATGATCATTATGTATTAATGGAGGAGAGGAGATGATAGAGATTATCATTATGTTTTAATGGAGGAGATGATATGATAGAGATGATAGAGATTATCATTATGTATTAATAGAGGAGAGGAGATGATGGAGATTATCATTATGTATTATTGGAGGAGAGGAGATGATAGAGATTATCATTATGTATTAATGGAGGAGAGGAGATGATAGAGATGATAGAGATTATCATTATGTATTAATGGAGGAGAGGAGATGATAGAGATGATAGAGATTATCATTATGTATTAATAGAGGAGAGGAGATGATAGAGATAATAGAGATGATAGAGATTATCATTAATGTTAATAGAGGAGAGGAGATGATAGAGATTATCATTATGTATTAAGGGAGGAGAGGAGATAATAGAGATGATAGAGATGATCATTATGTATTAATAGAGAAAAGGAGATGATAGAGATGATCATTATGTATTAATTGAGGAGAGGAGATGATAGAGATGATAGAGATTATCATTATGTATTAATGGAGGAGAGGAGATGATAGAGGTGATAGAGATGATCATTATGCATTAATGGAGGAGAGGAGATGATAGAGATTATCATTATGTATTAATGGAGGAGAGGAGATGATAGAGATTATCATTATGTATTAATGGAGGAGAGGAGATGATAGAGATTATCATTATGTATTAATGGAGGAGAGGAGGTGATAGAGATTATCATTATGTATTAATGGAGGAGAGGAGATGATAGAGATTATCATTATGTATTAATGGAGGAGAGGAGATGATAGAGATGATAGAGATTATCATTATGTATTAATAGAGGAGAGGAGATGATAGAGATTATCATTATGTATTAATGGAGGAGAGGAGATGATAGAGATTATCATTATGTATTAATGGAGGAGAGGAGATGATAGAGGTGATAGAGATGATCATTATTTATTAATGGAGGAGAGGAGGTGATAGAGATGATCATTATGTATTAATGGAGGAGAGGAGATGATAGAGATTATACTTATGTGTTAAGGGAGGAGAGGAGATGATAGAGATGATCATTATGTATTAATGGAGGAGAGGAGATGATAGAGATGATAGAGATTATCATTATGTATTAATAGAGGAGAGGAGATGATAGAGATGATCATTATGTATTAATGGAGGAGAGGAGATGATAGAGATTATACTTATGTGTTAAGGGAGGAGAGGAGATGATAGAGATGATCATTATGTATTAATGGAGGAGAGGAGATGATAGAGATGATAGAGATTATCATTATGTATTAATGGAGGAGATGATAGAGATGATCATTATGTATTAATGGAGGAGAGGAGATGATAGAGATGATCATTATGTATTAATGGAGGAGAGGAGATGATAGAGATTATACTTATGTGTTAAGGGAGGAGAGGAGATGATAGAGATGATCATTATGTATTAATGGAGGAGAGGAGATGATAGAGATTATCATTATGTATTAATGGAGGAGAGGAGATGATAGAGATGATAGAGATTATCATTATGTATTAATGGAGGAGAGGAGATGATAGAGATGATAGAGATTATCATTATGTATTAATGGAGGAGAAGAGATGATAGAGATTATCATTATGTATTAATGGAGGAGAGGAGATGAAAGAGATTATCGTTATGTATTAATAGAGGAGAGGAGATGATAGAGATTATCATTATGTATTAATGGAGGAGAGGAGATGATAGAGATGATAGAGATTATCATTATGTATTAATAGAGGAGAGGAGATGATAGAGATAATAGAGATGATAGAGATTATTATTATGTATTAATAGAGGAGAGGAGATGATAGAGATTATCATTATGTATTAATGGAGGAGAGGAGATGATAGAGATGATAGTGATAGAGATTATCATTATGTATTAATAGAGGAGAGGAGATGATAGAGATAATAGAGATGATAGAGATTATTATTATGTATTAATAGAGGAGAGGAGATGATAGAGATTATCATTATGTATTAAGGGAGGAGAGGAGATAGAGATGATAGAGATGATCATTATGTATTAATGGAGGAGAAGAGATGATAGAGATTATCATTATGTATTAATAGAGGAGAGGAGATGATAGAGATGATAGAGATTATCATTATGTATTAATAGAGGAGAGGAGATGATAGAGATGATCATTATGTATTAATGGAGGAGAGGAGATGATAGAGATTATCATTATGTTTTAATGGAGGAGATGATATGATAGAGATGATAGAGATTATCATTATGTATTAATAGAGGAGAGGAGATGATGGAGATTATCATTATGTATTATTGGAGGAGAGGAGATGATAGAGATTATCATTATGTATTAATGGAGGAGAGGAGATGATAGAGATGATAGAGATTATCATTATGTATTAATGGAGGAGAGGAGATGATAGAGATGATAGAGATTATCATTATGTATTAATAGAGGAGAGGAGATGATAGAGATAATAGAGATGATAGAGATTATCATTAATGTTAATAGAGGAGAGGAGATGATAGAGATTATCATTATGTATTAAGGGAGGAGAGGAGATAATAGAGATGATAGAGATGATCATTATGTATTAATAGAGAAAAGGAGATGATAGAGATGATCATTATGTATTAATTGAGGAGAGGAGATGATAGAGATGATAGAGATTATCATTATGTATTAATGGAGGAGAGGAGATGATAGAGGTGATAGAGATGATCATTATGTATTAATGGAGGAGAGGAGATGATAGAGATTATCATTATGTATTAATGGAGGAGAGGAGATGATAGAGATTATCATTATGTATTAATGGAGGAGAGGAGATGATAGAGATTATCATTATGTATTAATGGAGGAGAGGAGGTGATAGAGATTATCATTATGTATTAATGGAGGAGAGGAGATGATAGAGATTATCATTATGTATTAATGGAGGAGAGGAGATGATAGAGATGATAGAGATTATCATTATGTATTAATAGAGGAGAGGAGATGATAGAGATTATCATTATGTATTAATGGAGGAGAGGAGATGATAGAGATTATCATTATGTATTAATGGAGGAGAGGAGATGATAGAGGTGATAGAGATGATCATTATTTATTAATGGAGGAGAGGAGGTGATAGAGATGATCATTATGTATTAATGGAGGAGAGGAGATGATAGAGATTATACTTATGTGTTAAGGGAGGAGAGGAGATGATAGAGATGATCATTATGTATTAATGGAGGAGAGGAGATGATAGAGATGATAGAGATTATCATTATGTATTAATAGAGGAGAGGAGATGATAGAGATGATCATTATGTATTAATGGAGGAGAGGAGATGATAGAGATTATACTTATGTGTTAAGGGAGGAGAGGAGATGATAGAGATGATCATTATGTATTAATGGAGGAGAGGAGATGATAGAGATGATAGAGATTATCATTATGTATTAATGGAGGAGAGGAGATGATAGAGATGATCATTATGTATTAATGGAGGAGAGGAGATGATAGAGATGATCATTATGTATTAATGGAGGAGAGGAGATGATAGAGATTATACTTATGTGTTAAGGGAGGAGAGGAGATGATAGAGATGATCATTATGTATTAATGGAGGAGAGGAGATGATAGAGATGATAGAGATTATCATTATGTATTAATAGAGGAGAGGAGATGATAGAGATGATCATTATGTATTAATGGAGGAGAGGAGATGATAGAGATGATCATTATGTATTACTAGAGGAGAAGAGATGATAAAGATGATAGAGATGATAGAGATTATCATTGTGTATTAATAGAGGAGATGATAGAGATGATAGAGATTATCATTATATATTAATAGAGGAGAGGAGATGATAGAGATTATCATTATGTATTAATAGAGGAGAGGAGATGATAGAGATGATAGAGATGATAGAGATTATTATTATGTTTTAATAGAGGAGAGGAGATGATAGAGATGATAGAGATGATAGAGATGATACAGATTATCATTATGTATTAATAGAGGAGAGGAGATGATAGAGATTATCATTATGTATTAATGGAGGAGAGGAGATAATAGAGATGATAGAGATGATCATTATTTATTAATAGAGGAGAGGAGATGATAGAGATGATCATTATGTATTAATGGAGGAGAGGAGATGATAGAGATGATAGAGATTATCATTATGTATTAATAGAGGAGAGGAGATGATAGAGATTATCATTATGTATTAATGGAGGAGAGGAGATGATAGAGATGATCATTATGTATTAATGGAGGAGAGGAGATGATAGAGATTATCATTATGTATTAATGGAGGAGAGGAGATGATAGAGATGATCATTATGTATTAATGGAGGAGAGGAGATAGAGATTATCATTATGTATTAATAGAGGAGAGGAGATAATAGAGATGATAGAGATGATCATTATTTATTAATAGAGGAGAGGAGATGATAGAGATTATCATTATGTATTAATGGAGGAGAGGAGATGATAGAGATGATAGAGATTATCATTATGTATTAATGGAGGAGAGGAGATGATAGAGATGATAGAGATTATCATTATGTATTAATGGAGGAGAGGAGATGATAAATAGGCTACAACACCAGTTGATTCAGTAACACCATTACCAGTAAAAAGGACATACTGCCTTACTTAACAATATAATAGAATAGGATAGACTAGACTAGAATATAATAGGATAGGATAGAATAGAATATAATAGGATAGACTAGAATATAATAGGATAGAATATAATAGGATAGAATATAATAGGATAGAATAGAATATAATAGGATAGACTAGACTAGAATATAATAGGATAGACTAGACTAGAATATAATAGGATAGAATATAATAGGATAGAATATAATAGGATAGGATATAATAGGATAGACTAGAATATAATAGGATAGACTAGAATATAATAGGATAGACTAGAATATAATAGGATAGACTAGAATATAATAGGATAGACTAGAATATAATAGGATAGGATAGAATATAATAGGATAGGATAGAATATAATAGGATAGGATAGAATATAATAGGATAGGATAGACTAGAATATAATAGGATAGACTAGAATATAATAGGATAGGATAGAATAGAATATAATAGGATAGACTAGAATATAATAGGATAGAATATAATATAATAGGATAGGATAGAATATAATAGGATAGGATAGGATAGAATATAATAGGATAGAATAGAATATAATAGGATAGAATAGGATAGAATATAATAGGATAGAATATAATAGGATAGGATATAATAGGATAGGATAGAATATAATATAATAGGATAGAATATAATAGGATAGAATATAATAGGATAGGATAGACTAGAATATAATAGGATAGGATAGAATAGAATATAATAGAATATAATAGGATAGAATATAATAGGATAGGATAGAATAGAATATAATAGAATATAATAGGATAGAATATAATAGGATAGGATAGAATATAATAGGATAGGATAGACTAGAATATAATAGGATAGAATAGAATATAGTAGGATAGACTAGAATATAATAGGATAGGATAGAATATAATAGGATAGGATAGAATATAATAGGATAGTATATAATAGGATAGGATAGAATATAATAGGATAGAATATAATAGGATAGTATAGAATATAATAGGATAGACTAGAATATAATAGGATAGACTAGAATATAATAGGATAGACTAGAATATAATAGGATAGAATATAATAGAACCGCTGTACCTTCCAGAATGCTCTTAGCCAGCATGGTTGATGGTCTGATGTGTCTCTGGTAAATAGCTCTTCTCTCCGCTGGAATCTGCTTCCCACAAATTCCCTTTTTATCCTGATAAAATTACAGAACAAATTAATTAAATCAAATCATTATTTCAGAGGCCATATTATGGTGTTTTCAAATTATTATTTAATACGAGTCACATTTTTTAAAAGTAATACCAAGATGTATTTCCATGTACTTATATTTAGTGATGTGAATTTACAATTTAGATGACGGTAAGGTTTCTTGTAAACCCATTCTGAGTTTATCCTCCCCACAGGTTACTTTGATTGGTGTGAAAATAAATAAAATAAACGTTATAAACCAAAACTAAACTTGATCATTAAAAAATAGTATTTATTACAATGTGCTACTTCTCTCTCAGTCGTATCATTTCAATGCTAAACAGACAAACTAAGGAACATGTCACAATTTGTCTGGTTGAAGAAAAAAAAAAGTACAATGAAGAAAATCGAGATCTACAGTACTGCCAACATTGTTACCTCCCAAAATCCTGGTGAAAATAAGGAGTTTTACACCCTCTCGAATGATCTAAAACACACACCACCTTAAAATAGTAATGCGTATGATTTTAGAGAGGTCCACACACACCTCGGTAGCTTGTTGTCTCCGTAGTGCCACCTGAGCCGCCATGACCCGCTGTCTCTCCACCACCAGAAGACAGTTGGCACACTGGCAGTCCCTCCAGCGGCAGAACCGCTTATGCCCCTTCAGACACGACACCACGCCGTGGTTCCTGCAGCGGGCACACTTCGGCGTCCGGCTCAGCTTCCTCGGTTCGCAGTTCCCGGGGCTGGTGGTCCCCGGCGGCTTGTCATCTCCCTTGGCCCCCGGCTCGTCGTACCCTGCGCCGGGAAGAGAGGAGCTGTAGTCCGAACGGTCTTGGTCGTCGCTCTCGGTCTCCAGACTCTCCACGTCGATCTCAAACTCCGGACTGGAGATATCCTTCATCATATCTGTCGCCTGTCTCCCGGTGCCTCGTACCTCTTTCCAAGTTCTGACTCACACGACGGTTGCCTCACTGCAGTCAGTACAATCTGAAATTAAAATAATGATCCCATTTTATATGTCATTATATCATTGCGGGCAACCTCTAAAAGCTCTGTAGACTTATGTGTCATACGCAAGGGTCTTCATAATATGCTAGTTTAATAAATGGCCAATAAACATATAAATGAGAAATAAACAGAAAGTAACAATTACGTGTAACCC
The DNA here is from genome assembly GCF_029448725.1 of Salvelinus fontinalis. Lineage (NCBI taxonomy): Eukaryota > Metazoa > Chordata > Actinopteri > Salmoniformes > Salmonidae > Salvelinus > Salvelinus fontinalis. The sequence continues at coordinate 49,466,138 of NC_074692.1, forward strand.
TCCAATCTATGATTTGTCGAAAACGAGTTACATAAATGAGTAAACCCGTTTGACTTACCTCAATGCAGGCTCCTCCAGAAGAGATTTCAACGGTCTTGCCACATCCATCCACTCCTTATTGGAGTTTGTCACTAGTCAGTGAGCTCTGAGCTGATGAACTTGTCTGTGTAACAGCATTGACAGACACCGCTGATAATCCGCTGCTTAATTATTGTTCAATACAGAGATGTCCCAACGTGACAAACACAGACGTTGTCCTGAATCGGTCTGTCACTCCGGTGCGCTCCACAGTTTTCTCCGAGGCTCGAGCTGGAGCGCCACCCCTATGAAGTATTTGGGTGCGCGCGGATTTAATCGTGATTGGCTCGTTTTCAACCCACCGAGCCTATTGGCTGTTCCCGACGTTTTCTTTCTCAATGGAAACGTTTGTAACGGAGTGCAGTTACAATCTAAACAGAACGAGGAAATGATTCATCAACACATTGGGGAGCAGAGAGAGATATAGGTGGCTTGATATAAGATGGCCTCATGATGTAATGGTGGCCTATACTATAGCCTAGGACTAATTCTATGGTAAGAAGCACTATCAGTTGATACACGGGAAGAACTTTGCCTGACAGAAAATACAACGTGTATAGATATCAGTTTCATTCGCCTTTTGATGAACTAGTATTGTTTTTGGGGGAGAAATCACAATTAGGCCCAATTCAACTCTAAATTAATCAACAGCATTTAGGCTTTCATACAATAATAGGCCTATAGTATTTTTTAGCGGTTGGGCTTTTAGTTGGTTATCGTCTATAATATGCATGACATTTTATTTTTATTTTTTAATTTTTTGTATATTTGTTTGGACCTCTAATAATGCTATTCAAATTTGCAGGTAAAGACAAAAAATGGCTTTTCATTTGTATTCATTTAGATAACAACATATTGAGAATTTGAAGATCTAGTTACTATTAAAATATTACTCAAAATAATTCTCAATAATATTATAATCAGCTGCAAGATATGACTAAACTAATAATTCTCAATAATATTATAATCAGCTGCAAGATATGACTAAACTATCCCTGCATTTTGTACAAGGATAGAATGTACTCGTTGTCAGGCAGCATCTTTATTTTAGATGATAAAATCTTGGTTCTCAAATAATTGTATTACATTCTTCTAGGCCTAACATGTTTTATTAAAGCACCGACAGGCCTACTAGAGCTGCTATTGAGGTGCCTATAAACTGGGAAGTTAGCCGGTAGCCTAGTTGGTTGTTCCATTACCTAATCACCTCCCAGTCAGTGTGAGCAGCTGGAGTTAGTGAGACAAAGTGACACAGTACAGATTGGGCTGATTAGAAAGTTGACACAACAAACGCCTCTGTGAAAACACATTGTCAGCATGCGGGACTAGATAATACAAAACACAACTCTCACTGCGTGCCTGCCCCGACCGACAGACCGACAGACTGACAGACCGGGGAGTTCGTTATGATACACATACTGCGACATGAAAAGAAATCTCCAGAATGTCAGCTATAGATCAACAGACTGGTGTTTCAATAAGTGCGATGTAAATGTGACATCCTAGGAATGTAGAGGTTATCCCCTTGAAAACCAATAGGTTAGGGAGCCGTGCAGCGTAAAGTGACACCGGACAATAGGAACAATGTTGACCGGGCCAGAAGAGTTTTCTGTTTGTCTTAACCACGGGAGAGAAGACTCATTCGGAGATCGATTTTACGTGTGTTTCAGACGCTTCTGTTGTAGACCAATACATTTGATTAATTGCGATTTTATTTTGAGGAACCATATATGTTGAAGCCGTTTCCTTCAATTTGGTGCCGCCATGAATACAAAAAGTAAAGGAAACAAACATGTGTCCCTGAACAAGGCGGTTAACCCACCGTTCCTAGGCCGTCATTGTAAAGAAGAATTTGTTCTTAACTGACTTGCCTAGTTAAATAAAACATGTAATAGTGAACATGTTGAGTCGCTCCTTTTAAAATAGGGGGGTATTTAAATACATGGCAGCTTTCAGAACATGTGGAGTCGGTCCACAGGAGGATTACGGCCACATGCAAGACACGGTTCTCAATCTTTTCCACAATGAGGTTCCTTTGAAAAATATTAGATGATACACAACCTATCCAGGCATATAAGGAATTGCATTATATAAGTCTATTCCCTTTTGCGCGTTGTCTAAAATGTTGCAAAAATAATTCAACAACTAGAAACATGATGAAATAGTCTGTACCAGCTGGGTGATACTAAATTCATTATTTCATAAAGATGAATTGTTCTCTGGACATTAGCAGTTGTCTTAGGTTATTACCTACACAACGATAAAACACAACCACACTTTACTACACAACGATAAAACACAACCACACTTTACTACACTACAATAAAACACAATCACGCTTTTAGGCTTATGCATAATAAATGATCTGATTCATTAAAACTGTGCAAATTTGCTTGAATAATTTATCTGAAAGAGCTGATGGGAAATATTCGTTTGCCATTATATATTTTTTTATAACATTTTATTTAACCTTTATTTAACTAGGCAAGTCAGTTAAGAACAAATTCTTATTTACAATTTACAAATTTACAATTTGTGAAATACAACATGTATTTCATAATTATTTAAATTGAGTGTGTTTTGGGAAATAGGTCAAATTAGGCGTAGGCCTACATGAGAACCGAGAGGAAGAATTTGATATGAAGTGACCATGGCCTAGCCTACTAATTAGGCCTACCAATTCCAATGGCCTAGCCTACTAATTAGGGCTACCAATTCCAATGGCCTAGCCTACTAATTAGGCCTACCAATTCCAATGGCCTAGCCTACTAATTAGGGCTACCAATTCCAATGGCCTAGCCTACTAATTAGGCCTACTAATTCCAATGTAACACTTTAGCTGTCAGAGTGTCTAAGCATTTCGCTACAATCGCAATAACAACTGCTAAATATGTATATGTGACAAATACAATTTGATTTGATAACTTAATTTGTTATTAACCAGTTTTCAATTGTTGCGAGCGGCACTTCCCGGATCATGCATACAGGTCTCTTTCCCAACATGTGGTGAAGCGGTTAAAGGGCTGTGCTGCGCCAGCTATGCAGGTGCAGCTCGCCACTCTCTCCTCATCTTTAATTTATTATCGGGGTTATGACCGCCTCTACCGTGGCGCTCAGGGTAGCCTTTTGGGGCACCCCACCTCGTGGCAAAACAGTTCACTGCCCCCTCTGTTGACTGCTCAGAGAAAACTGTAAGTTCGAAACATTTTACACCGTAAGACTTTTCTGTCATTTCAACAGTAAAACACGGTAGAATGTACAGCAAATTTAATTGTGTTATACATGTAGATTGCACTGCATTATGGGTAGAATTATGAAACATACTGTTATTAACTATAATTAGAAGCCTCCTTTAAAAATCACTCAAATACGGTTTGTTAACGCTTCATTTTAAGGGTTCCTTATTACAATGTATTTACATCTGTAAATACACTGTAACAAGTATTGAATTTAATTGTAGTACTTCATTGTTACACAGTAGTAACAACATGTAACTGCTGGTAATTGCAGTCTGTAATTACAGGAGTGTAACAATGTATGCTTGTTACAAATGTTAAAGTTTCTGATAGCATCCCAACGTCACCCTATTTCAGCCTGCACAATGATAAGTGCCAATTGAAAACAGACCACCTCATTGTCACAACTCTGCAATAAAGATCTGGAGTCTGATGCCCAGGCCCAATGGCAAAAAAACGGGTTCACAAACGGCATAAAAAACAAACTTTAAATGGTTCAATAATTTAGGCCTAACTGTGCATTTGACAATGGATCAATAACTTTAACCATCAATTACAATTTTTTTGACTCATTAATAAACAGCTATGGCTAAAATTGAGATAGTAATTTGTGCTTGCCAAATTGTAAACCTATTAATCTTGGTTGAATAATGTTTTATAAATGCACTTAAAATGGTCATAAAACAAACTCTAATTCCATCATTAAACCTTGCAAGGGTTTCACTGTTGAGGAACATTCTCACTTTTGGATGGGATGGCAATTATTTATTTATCCCAGGAATTATTAAGGCATCATGTCAAGATATGTGTAACGGTCCTGACCTGTTTTATGTTGTTTTTGTATGTGTTTAGGTCAGGGCATGTGTTTTGGGTGGGCAGTCTATGTTATCTGTTTCTATGTTGGTTTTGGTTGCCTGGTATGGCTCTTAATTAGAGGCAGGTGTTTTGCGTTCTCCTCTAATTAAGAGTCATATTGTGGGTGATTGTCTCCTGTGTCTGTGTCGATGTTACACCATACGGGATTGTTTCGGTTTGTTCGTGCGTTTTTGTAGTAAGTACTTGTTCGTTCGTTCTGCGTGTGTTACGTCAGTTCGTCGTACTAAGTCTGTCTATTTTCGTTTTGTTATTTTGTTCGTTTATTCAAGTATAGTTTGTTTCGTTTTGTATTATAAATAAAATTCATCATGTATTCACAACCCGCTGCGCCTTGGTTCGATCACTACTCCTCCTCTTCTTATGAAGAGAGAGAGGAACGCCGTTACAATCTGCCCAGCAACACAATGAAAATAATGAGGACATCGAATGTGCCCACATGTTGACACTGACATCATGTAACAGTGCACAAAGAATGGGGTCGAGAAGGGCAGTGTTCAAAATCCAGACATGAAAAATTGCCGCAAAACAAACTGTTATAGGTCAAAACATCAACACCGGAGAAAGAAAATATGTTTTCCATGAAATTTGTTTTGCTTTTTTGGATACATGAATTCTGCTGAACGATTTAGCATAGGCAGTTAGCTAGCATTTGCAACCTAGCTAGCCTAGTGTTGGCTAGCAAACTTTAGCTGGCCTTTTTGTTGCATCTACACGCAATTTTGTTACCATCTATATTTAATCTGTTGATTTTCTGGGAGGGATTAGCTAGCACTTTTAGCTATTTACTTGTCGAATCTTGAATAGCTAACGTAAACTCACCCCGTTCCGTACAAATGTGCGCAACCGCGACATTCATGCGAGGCTACAAAGAAGACTAATGGGACTGTAGCGACTGTGTTGACATCAAAATCGGGGGTGTGAACTAGGTTTCTATTCAAACGTTGATCGACATGGTAATGGCTCTATAGTATTGGAGAAAAGTTGAAAAAACTGACCCTCCGTTACATCTTGACGTGTCAAATCTTGTCATGCATAAAGCAACTATTTCTGTCTTACAATCTCTCTCCACCAGGTATAGCACTTCTCTCATCGTTTAAAAACAAGAAATGGACACTGGCGGGGTGTAAGGGGGGATACCTAGTCATTATATCTCACTGATCATCCCCAAAGCCAACACCTCATTTGGCCGCCTTTCCTTCCAGTTCTCTGCTGCCAATGACTGGAATGAATTACAAAAATCACTGAAGTTGGAGACTTTTATTTCCCTCACCAACTTTAAACATCTGCTATCTGAGCAGCTAACCGATCGCTGCAGCTGTACATAGTCCATCTGTAAACAGCCCACCCAATTTACCTACCTCATCCCCTTACTGATTTATTTATTTACTTTTCTGCTCTTTTGCACACCAGTATCTCTACTTGCACATGATCATCTGATGATTTATCACTCCAGTGTTAATCTTCTAAATTGTAACTATTCGATCCTATGGCCTATTTATTGCCTACCTCCTCATGCCTTTTGCACACAATGTATAAAGACTCATTTTGTTTTTCCCCCTACCATGTTATTGACTTGTTTATTGTTTACTCCATGTGTAACTCTGTGTTGTTGTCTGTTCACACTGCTTTGCTTTATCTTGGCCAGGTCGCAGTTGTACATGAGAACTTGTTCTCAACTAGCCTACCTGGTTAAATAAAGGTGAAATAAAAACATTTAAAAAATAAATCATCATCATTGCATGCGATCATCATTCTCAAAGCCGCTGTTTACTTCTAAGATCACTTTAGCACCGCCCTAAAAACCCGATTAAAATTCGACACAAACCTTCAAATAGGTAATGACACATTATATATATAACTCTTTATAGTGTTTTATTTACATTTTAGAGGCGATAAGGTGATAAGTTGGACAGATCGAGGGAAAAAAGCAATTTTCCCACACGACATCTGTCCTTCTCACTATCACGCATTAGTTTCGCTTCTCCACCCGCCATTTTTAAAAAGACCCGACGGGGCTCATTGCCTGCTTGAATTATTCAGAAACGGGCAGTGTTTAGGACATGTCATTGATTTTGTTGGAACGGTGAGAAAATGTGCTTTACAATGGTATTGACATTACATTTGATCTGGAAGAATTACGTTTTTGGGGTGCTAAAATAAGGGCAATTGTACGGACCAAGGCGATGTACGAGTTTACGTGAGTTTACGTTATTTAGCTACCTAAAGCTGGCAAATATGCTATCGTCACTTGTCGCTAGCTAACTAGCTACATAACTTTAGCTGGCCTCGATGGTGTTATCTTCCCTGAACCTTGTTCTCAGGGTATCAGTACCCCAAGGGTATTACGTGAGACACACCCAGCACGTTAACGTTAGGTCGCTAGCTAGCTACTTGTGTTAACACAAGCACTATTGTTGCTAACTGGATAACACAACATCTAGCTAGGTAGCTAGCTAGGCCGAGCTAGCTATATTAATAAACTATAGAACTCTTGATGATGATAACTAACAGTAATGTAATGAGTGTCTATGCTAAATAGTCCTACATTCTTTTTCTCTACCACAGATTCCCACAAGGTCTCTGACTCCAGGATGAAACAGGAAAGATACGGATGAAGACAGACTCAGAGACAGATTGTCCTGTTCCATTTTTAATATTAAAAAGGGAAGAAAAACACAATCCCATTTTCTAAATTAGTCATCTAAGGTATTTACCGTACTATAGATTACAGATTTAAGTCACCACTCGAATAGTTATTTCATGTTATTGACTAGGCCTATGCAGTGCATTCAGAAAGTATTCAGACCCTTTGCCTTTTTCAACATTTTGTTACGTTACAGCCTTATTCTAAAATGGATTATTAAAAAAACTCAACAACCTACACAAAATGCCCCATAATGACATCACAATACCCCATAATGACATCACAATACCCCATAATGACAAAGCAAAAATAGATTTTTAGAAAATGTATTAAAAATAAAAGCTGAAATATTACATTTACATAAGTATTCAGACCCTTTACTCAGTACTTTGTTGAAGCACCTTTGGCAGCGATTACAGCCTCAAGTCTTCTTGGGTATGACGCTACAAGCTTGGCACACCTGTATTTGGAGAGTTTCTCCCATTCTTCTCTGCAGATCCTCTCAAGCTCCCTACAAGTCGGATGGGGAGCGTCGCTGCACAGCTATTTTTACGATTCTCCAGAGATGTTCGATCGGGTTCAAGTCCGGGCTCTGGCTGGGCCACTCAAGGACATTCAGAGACTTGTCCTGAAGCCACTCCTGTGTTATCCTGGCTGGGAGCTTAGGGTTGTTGTCCTGTTGGAAAGACAACATTCACCCCAATCTGAGGTATTGAGCACTCTGGAGCAGGTTTCCATCAAGAATCAGTCAGTCAGTCAGTATATCTGGTCTGTTATTATATGGTAGACCCCAGTCAGTATATCTGGTCTGTTATTATATGGTAGACCCCAGTCAGTCAGTATATCTGGTCTGTTATTATATGGTAGACCCCAGTCAGTCAGTATATCTGGTCTGTTATTATATGGTAGACCCCAGTCAGTATATCTAGTCTGTTATTATATGGTAGACCCCAGTCAGTATATCTGGTCTGTTATTATATGGTAGACCCCAGTCAGTATATCTAGTCTGTTATTGTATGGTAGACCCCAGTCAGTCAGTATATCTGGTCTGTTATTATATGGTAGACCCCAGTCAGTATATCTAGTCTGTTATTATATGGTAGACCCCAGTCAGTATATCTGGTCTGTTATTATATGGTAGACCCCAGTCAGTATATCTGGTCTGTTATTATATGGTAGACCCCAGTCAGTATATCTGGTCTGTTATTATATGGTAGACCCCAGTCAGTATATCTGGTCTGTTATTATATGGTAGACCCCAGTCAGTATATCTGGTCTGTTATTATATGGTAGACCCCAGTCAGTATATCTAGTCTGTTATTATATGGTAGACCCCAGTCAGTATATCTGGTCTGTTATTATATGGTAGACCCCAGTCAGTCAGTATATCTGGTCTGTTATTATATGGTAGACCCCAGTCAGTATATCTGGTCTGTTATTATATGGTAGACCCCAGTCAGTATATCTGGTCTGTTATTATATGGTAGACCTCAGTCAGTATATCTGGTCTGTTATTATATGGTAGACCCCAGTCAGTATATCTGGTCTGTTATTATATGGTAGACCCCAGTCAGTATATCTGGTCTGTTATTATATGGTAGACCCCAGTCAGTATATCTGGTCTGTTCTTATATGGTAGACCCCAGTCAGTATATCTAGTCTGTTATTATATGGTAGACCCCAGTCAGTATATCTGGTCTGTTATTATATGGTAGACCCCATTCAGTATATCTGGTCTGTTATTATATGGTAGACCCCAGTCAGTATATCTAGTCTGTTGTTATGTGGTAGACCCCAGTCAGTATATCTGGTCTGTTGTTATATGGTAGACCCCAGTCAGTCAGTATATCTGGTCTGTTGTTATATGGTAGACCCCAGTCAGTATATCTGGTCTGTTATTATATGGTAGACCCCAGTCAGTCAGTATATCTGGTCTGTTATTATATGGTAGACCCCAGTCAGTATATCTGGTCTGTTATTATATGGTAGACCCCAGTCAGTATATCTAGTCTGTTGTTATATGGTAGACCCCAGTCAGTATATCTGGTCTGTTATTATATGGTAGACCCCAGTCAGTCAGTATATCTGGTCTGTTATTATATGGTAGACCCCAGTCAGTATATCTGGTCTGTTATTATATGGTAGACCCCAGTCAGTATATCTGGTCTGTTGTTATATGGTAGACTCCAGTCAGTATATCTGGTCTGTTATTATATGGTAGACTCCAGTCAGTATATCTGGTCTGTTATTATATGGTAGACCCCAGTCAGTATATCTGGTCTGTTATTATATGGTAGAACCCAGTCAGTCAGTATATCTGGTCTGTTATTATATGGTAGACCCCAGTCAGTATATCTAGTCTGTTATTATATGGTAGACCCCAGTCAGTATATCTGGTCTGTTATTATATGGTAGACCCCAGTCAGTATATCTGGTCTGTTATTATATGGTAGACCCCAGTCAGTATATCTGGTCTGTTATTATATGGTAGACCCCAGTCAGTCAGTATATCTAGTCTGTTATTATATGGTAGACCCCAGTCAGTATATCTAGTCTGTTATTATATGGTAGACTCCAGTCAGTATATCTGGTCTGTTATTATATGGTAGACCCCAGTCAGTCAGTATATCTGGTCTGTTATTATATGGTAGACCCCAGTCAGTATATCTGGTCTGTTATTATATGGTAGACCCCAGTCAGTATATCTAGTCTGTTATTATATGGTAGACCCCAGTCAGTATATCTGGTCTGTTATTATATGGTAGACCCCAGTCAGTATATCTGGTCTGTTATTATATGGTAAACCCCAGTCAGTATATCTGGTCTGTTATTATATGGTAGACCCCAGTCAGTATATCTAGTCTGTTATTATATGGTAGACCCCAGTCAGTATATCTGGTCTGTTATTATATGGTAGACCCCAGTCAGTATATCTGGTCTGTTATTATATGGTAAACCCCAGTCAGTATATCTGGTCTGTTATTATATGGTAGACCCCAGTCAGTATATCTAGTCTGTTATTATATGGTAGACCCCAGTCAGTCAGTATATCTGGTCTGTTATTATATGGTAGACCCCAGTCAGTCAGTATATCTGGTCTGTTATTATATGGTAGACCCCAGTCAGTATATCTGGTCTGTTGTTATATGGTAGACCCCAGTCAGTCAGTATATCTGGTCTGTTATTATATGGTAGACCCCAGTCAGTCAGTATATCTGATCTGTTATTATATGGTAGACCCCAGTCAGTATATCTGGTCTGTTATTATATGGTAGACAGTCAGTATATCTGGTCTGTTATTATATGGTAGACCCCAGTCAGTATATCTGGTCTGTTATTATATGGTAGACCACAGTCAGTATATCTGGTCTGTTATTATATGGTAAACCCCAGTCAGTATATCTAGTCTGTTATTATATGGTAGACCCCAGTCAGTATATCTGGTCTGTTATTATATGGTATACCCCAGTCAGTCAGTATATCTGGTCTGTTATTATATGGTAGACCCCAGTCAGTATATCTGGTCTGTTATTATACGGTATACCCCAGTCAGTCAGTATATCTAGTCTGTTATTATATGGTAGACCCCAGTCAGTCAGTATATCTAGTCTGTTATTATATGGTAGACCCCAGTCAGTCAGTATATCTGGTCTGTTATTATATGGTAGACCCCAGTCAGTATATCTGGTCTGTTATTATACGGTAGACCCCAGTTTGTCAGTATATCTAGTCTGTTATTATATGGTAGACCCCAGTCAGTCAGTATATCTGGTCTGTTATTATATGGTAGACCCCAGTCAGTATATCTGGTCTGTTATTATATGGTAGACCCCAGTCAGTATATCTAGTCTGTTATTATATGGTAGACCCCAGTCAGTATATCTGGTCTGTTATTATATGGTAGACCCCAGTCAGTATATCTGGTCTGTTGTTATATGGTAGACCCCAGTCAGTATATCTAGTCTGTTATTATATGGTAGACCCCAGTCAGTATATCTGGTCTGTTATTATATGGTAGACCCCAGTCAGTATATCTGGTCTGTTATTATATGGTATACCCCAGTCAGTATATCTGGTCTGTTATTATATGGTAGACCCCAGTCAGTCAGTATATCTGGTCTGTTATTATATGGTAGACTCCAGTCAGTATATCTGGTCTGTTGTTATATGGTAGACCCCAGTCAGTCAGTATATCTGGTCTGTTGTTATAAACTCATCCAAGTTTCCCCAGATGGCACACTTTTTGTGGTACTATCAACAACATTGACTGGAGTTTAGGAGGAGTTTTCATTTACAAGTAGGTAATTAGAGCCTATTGATCCTCCAGTCTTCGTGATCTCAGACACGCAGAGCATCTGTCCACAAGAGATTACAACCTTGTGACAGTTAATACTGAATCAGATGCAGCTGCTAAGAAACGAAACGCTAAATTGGTGAATTTAGTGGAAACTTGCCCATTTGTAACAAGCATTTGTTGTTACACCTCTGTAATTCCACCTCTGTAATTCCACCTCTGTAATTCCACCTCTGTAATTCCACCTCTGTAATTCCACCTCTGTAATTCCACCTCTGTAATTCCACCTCTGTAATTCCACCTCTGTAGTTCCAGACTAAAATTACCACCAGTTACATTTTAGTCCAGCATAACCATGAGTTATTACAATTAAATACAATGAATACTTATTGCATACTTAATTACACTGACTAACCAGGACCACACAAAAGTGATACCTAATGTTTCTTTACAGTAACAGCTTCTGCCTGTTGTAGATTCACAAGATCATTTTCAGGCACCAACGTCATGCTGCTCGGTGAGACACATGAACCTCAGACTATTTGAATAAATATCTTCTTGAAGTGAAGTAGAATATTTTCAGCGGCTGCCTGGTAGGTAACTTGACTTCTTTATAAGTATCTTTATTGCTAGCCAGTTCAATTACTACATGTTTCCTTAGCTAACAATACTTAGCTGAAGTTGACACAAGCCATTTCAAGCAGCTTTAAATTGCTCATAAATATTTCACTGTGCGACCTAGAAAAACATTGATAGGGTACATTACCAGTAAAATCCTTGGGAGCGCAAGAATGGCAACAACGCAGAGCATGAACGGTAACAACACAGAGCATGAATGGTAACAACACAGAGCATGAATGGAAACAACACAGAGCATGAATGGTAACAACACAGAGTATGAATGGTAACAACACAGAGCATGAATGGTAACAACACAGAGCATGAATGGTAACAACACAGAGTATGAATGGTAACAACACAGAGTATGAATGGTAACAACACAGAGCATGAATGGTAACAACACAGAGTATGAATGGTAACAACACAGAGTATGAATGGTAACAACACAGAGCATGAATGGTAACAACACAGAGCATGAATGGTAACAACACAGAGTATGAATGGTAACAACACAGAGCATGAATGGTAACAACACAGAGCATGAATGGTAACAACACAGAGTATGAATGGTAACAACACAGATCATGAATGGTAACAACACAGAGCGAGGCGGCCATCTCTGTCGGCGCCGGACTTGCCGGATGTAGTGTTGTGTTGTCTCTTGTCGTGATGTGTGTTTTGTCCTATATATATATTGTATTTATTTATTTTTTTTAATCCCAGGTCCCGTCCCCGCAGGAGGCCTTTTACCTTTTGTTAGGCCGCCATTGTAAATGAGAATTTGTTCTTAACCTCTTCGGGGTAGGGGCCAGCATTCGGAATTTTGGATGACTGAGGTGTCCAAAGTAAACTGCCTGTTACTCAGGCCCAGAAGCTAGGATATGCATATAGTAGTATTGGATAGAAAACACTCTAAAGTTTCCAAAACTGTTAAATTTAGTCTGAGAGTATAACAAAACTGATATAGCAGGCGAAAACCTGAGGAGAATCCATCGGGAAATTGTATTTTTGAGCTCACCACTCATTAAAATGGCTGTCTATGGTAATATCAAAGGAATACATGCTCTCTGCCCCCTTCTCACCCACAGAGTAACATCCCTGGTCCTCTCTGCTCCCTTCTTCCCCACAGAGTAACATCCCTGGTTCTCTCTGCTCCCTTCTCACCCACAGAGTAACATCCCTGGTGCTCTCTGCTCCCTTCTCACCCACAGAGTAACATCCCTGGTCCTCTCTGCTCCCTTCTTACCCACAGAGTAACATCCCTGGTCCTCTCTGCTCCCTTCTTCCCCACAGAGTAACATCCCTGGTTCTCTCTGCTCCCTTCTCACCCACAGAGTAACATCCCTGGTCCTCTCTGTCCCCTTCTTACCCACAGAGTAACATCCCTGGTGCTCTCTGCTCCCTTCTCACCCACAGAGTAACATCCCTGGTGCTCTCTGCCCCCTTCTTACCCACAGAGTAACATCCCTAGTCCTCTCTGCTCCCTTCTTCCCCACAGAGTAACATCCCTGGTCCTCTCTGCTCCCTTCTTCCCCACAGAGTAACATCCCTGGTCCTCTCTGCTCCCTTCTTCCCCACAGAGTAACATCCCTGGTCCTCTCTGCTCCCTTCTTACCCACAGAGTAACATCCCTGGTTCTCTCTGCCCCCTTCTCACCCACAGAGTAACATCCCTGGTTCTCTCTGCCCCCTTCTTCCCCACAGAGTAACATCCCTGGTGCTCTCTGCTCCCTTCTTCCCCACAGAGTAACATCCCTGGTCCTCTCTGCTCCCTTCTCACCCACAGAGTAACATCCCTGGTCCTCTCTGCTCCCTTCTCACCCACAGAGTAACATCCCTGGTGCTCTCTGCTCCCTTCTCACCCACAGAGTAACATCCCTGGTCCTCTCTGTTCCCTTCTCACTCACAGAGTAACATCCCTGGTCCTCTCTGCTCCCTTCTTACCCACAGAGTAACATCCCTGGTCCTCTCTGCCCCCTTCTTCCCCACAGAGTAACATCCCTGGTCCTCTCTGCCCCCTTCTTCCCCACAGAGTAACATCCCTGGTCCTCTCTGCTCCCTTCATCCCCACAGAGTAACATCCCTGGTCCTCTCTGCTCCCTTCTCACCCACAGAGTAACATCCCTGGTCCTCTCTGCCCCCTTCTCACCCACAGAGTAACATCCCTGGTGCTCTCTGCTCCCTTCTTCCCCACAGAGTAACATCCCTGGTCCTCTCTGCTCCCTTCTTCCCCACAGAGTAACATCCCTGGTTATCTCTGCCCCCTTCTTACCCACAGAGTAACATCCCTGGTCCTCTCTGCTCCCTTCTCACCCACAGAGTAACATCCCTGGTTCTCTCTGCCCCCTTCTTCCCCACAGAGTAAAATCCCTGGTCCTCTCTGCCCCCTTCTTCCCCACAGAGTAACATCCCTGGTCCTCTCTGCCCCATTCTCACCCACAGAGTAACATCCCTGGTGCTCTCTGCTCCCTTCTTCCCCACAGAGTAACATCCCTGGTTCTCTCTGCTCCCTTCTCACCCACAGAGTAACATCCCTGGTCCTCTCTGCCCCCTTCTTCCCCACAGAGTAACATCCCTGGTCCTCTCTGCCCCCTTCTTCCCCACAGAGTAACATCACTGGTTCTCTCTGTCCCCTTCTTCCCCACAGAGTAACATCCCTGGTCCTCTCTGCCCCCTTCTCACCCACAGAGTAACATCCATGGTCCTCTCTGCCCCCTTCTCACCCACAGAGTAACATCCCTGGTCCTCTCTGCCCCCTTCTTACCCACAGAGTAACATCCCTGGTCCTCTCTGCCCCCTTCTCAACCACAGAGTAACATCCCTGGTCCTCTCTGCTCCCTTCTCACCCACAGAGTAACATCCCTGGTCCTCTCTGCTCCCTTCTTACCCACAGAGTAACATCCCTGGTTCTCTCTGCTCCCTTCTTCCCCACAGAGTAACATCCCTGGTTCTCTCTGCCCCCTTCTTCCCCACAGAGTAACATCCCTGGTTCTCTCTGTCCCCTTCTTACCCACAGAGTAACATCCCTGGTCCTCTCTGCCCCCTTCTCACCCACAGAGTAACATCCCTGGTCCTCTCTGCCCCCTTCTTACCCACAGAGTAACATCCCTGGTCCTCTCTGCCCCCTTCTTCCCCACAGAGTAACATCCCTGGTGCTCTCTGCCCCCTTCTTACCCACAGAGTAACAGCCCTGGTGCTCTCTACCCCCTTCTTACCCACAGAGTAACATCCCTGGTCCTCTCTGCCCCCTTCTTCCCCACAGAGTAACATCCCTGGTGCTCTCTGCTCCCTTCTTACCCACAGAGTAACATCCCTGGTCCTCTCTGCTCCCTTCTCACCCACAGAGTAACATCCCTGGTCCTCTCTGCTCCCTTCTTACCCACAGAGTAACATCCCTGGTCCTTTCTGCTCCCTTCTCACCCACAGAGTAACATCCCTGGTTCTCTCTGCTCCCATCTTACCCACAGAGTAACAGCCCTGGTCCTCTCTGCTCCCTTCTCACCCACAGAGTAACATCCCTGGTGCTCTCTGCCCCCTTCTCACCCACAGCGTAACAGCCCTGGTCCTCTCTGCTCCCTTCTCACCCACAGAGTAACATCCCTGGTCCTCTCTGCTCCCTTGTCACCCACGGAGTAACATCCCTGGTGCTCTCTGCCCCTTCTCACCCACAGAGTAACATCCCTGGTCCTCTCTGCTCCCTTCTCACCCACAGAGTAACATCCCTGGTCCTCTCTGCTCCCTTCTCACCCACAGAGTAACATCCCTGGTCCTCTCTGCTCCCTTCTCACCCACAGAGTAACATCCCTGGTCCTCTCTGCCCCCTTCTCACCCACAGAGTAACATCCCTGGTCCTCTCTGCTCCCTTCTCACCCACAGAGTAACATCCCTGGTCCTCTCTGCTCCCTTCTTCTCCACAGAGTAACATCCCTGGTTCTCTCTGCTCCCTTCTTCCCCACAGAGTAACATCCCTGGTTCTCTCTGCTCCCTTCTCACCCACAGAGTAACATCCCTGGTTCTCTCTGCTCCCTTCTCACCCACA
Organism: Salvelinus fontinalis; assembly: GCF_029448725.1. Classification (NCBI taxonomy): domain Eukaryota; kingdom Metazoa; phylum Chordata; class Actinopteri; order Salmoniformes; family Salmonidae; genus Salvelinus; species Salvelinus fontinalis. Next base: position 49,481,925 of record NC_074692.1, read on the forward strand.
GATTGACATCCCTGGTCCTCTCTGCTCCCTTCTCACCCACAGAGTAACATCCCTGGTGCTCTCTGCCCCCTTCTCACCCACAGAGTACCATCCCTGGTTCTCTCTGCTCCCTTCTTACCCACAGAGTAACATCCCTGGTTCTCTCTGCCCCCTTCTTCCCCACAGAGTAACATCCCTGGTCCTCTCTGCTCCCTTCTCACCCACAGAGTAACATCCCTGGTCCTCTCTGCCCCCTTCTCACCCACAGAGTAACATCCCTGGTCCTCTCTGCTCCCTTCTCACCCACAGAGTAACATCCCTGGTTCTCTCTGCCCCCTTCTTCCCCACAGAGTAACAGCCCTGGTTCTCTCTGCTCCCTTCTCACCCACAGAGTAACATCCCTGGTTCTCTCTGCCCCCTTCTTGCCCACAGAGTAACATCCCTGGTCCTCTCTGCCCCCTTCTTCCCCACAGAGTAACAGCCCTGGTGCTCTCTGCCCCCTTCTTACCCACAGAGTAACATCCCTGGTCCTCTCTGCCCCCTTCTTCCCCACAGAGTAACACCCCTGGTCCTCTCTGCCCCCTTCTCACCCACAGAGTAACATCCCTGGTTCTCTCTGCTCCCTTCTTACCCACAGAGTAACATCCCTGGTGCTCTCTGCTCCCTTCTCACCCACAGAGTAACATCCCTGGTGCTCTCTGCCCCCTTCTTACCCACAGAGTAACATCCCTGGTTCTCTCTGCCCCCTTCTCACCCACAGAGTAACATCCCTGGTCCTCTCTGTCCCCTTCTTACCCACAGAGTAACATCCCTGGTTCTCTCTGCCCCCTTCTTACCCACATAGTAACATCCCTGGTCCTCTCTGTCCCCTTCTTACCCACAGAGTAACATCCCTGGTTCTCTCTGCTCCCTTCTCACCCACAGAGTAACATCCCTGGTGCTCTCTGCTCCCTTCTTACCCACAGAGTAACATCCCTGGTGCTCTCTGCTCCCTTCTCACCCACAGAGTAACATCCCTGGTCCTCTCTGCTCCCTTCTAACCCACAGAGTAACATCCCTGGTGCTCTCTGCTCCCTTCTTACCCACAGAGTAACATCCCTGGTCCTCTCTGCTCCCTTCTTACCCACAGAGTAACATCCCTGGTTCTCTCTGCTCCCTTCTTACCCACAGAGTAACATCCCTGGTCCTCTCTGCTCCCTTCTTCCCACAGAGTAACATCCCTGGTCCTCTCTGCCCCCTTCTCACCCACAGAGTAACATCCCTGGTCCTCATTGCCCCCTTCTTCCCCACAGAGTAACATCCCTGGTTCTCTCTGCTCCCTTCTCACCCACAGAGTAACATCCCTGGTTCTCTCTGCTCCCTTCTTACCCACAGAGTAACATCCCTGGTCCTCTCTGCTCCCTTCTCACCCACAGAGTAACATCCTTGGTCCTCTCTGTCCCCTTCTTACCCACAGAGTAACATCCCTGGTCCTCTCTGCTCCCTTCTCACCCACAGAGTAACATCCCTGGTCCTCTCTGCTCCCTTCTTACCCACAGAGTAACATCCCTGGTCCTCTCTGCCCCCTTCTTCCCCACAGAGTAACATCCCTGGTCCTCTCTGCTCCCTTCTCACCCACAGAGTAACATCCCTGGTTCTCTCTGCCCCCTTCTTCCCCACAGAGTAACAGCCCTGGTTCTCTCTGCTCCCTTCTCACCCACAGAGTAACATCCCTGGTTCTCTCTGCCCCCTTCATCCCCACAGAGTAACATCCCTGGTCCTCTCTGCCCCCTTCTTCCCCACAGAGTAACATCCCTGGTGCTCTCTGCTCCCTTCTCACCCACAGAGTAACATCCCTGGTGCTCTCTGCTCCCTTCTCACCCACAGAGTAACATCCCTGGTCCTCTCTGCTCCCTTCTTACCCACAGAGTAACATCCCTGGTTCTCTCTGCTCCCTTCTTACCCACAGAGTAACATCCCTGGTCCTCTCTGCTCCCTTCTCACCCACAGAGTAACATCCCTGGTACTCTCTGCTCCCTTCTTACCCACAGAGTAACATCCCTGGTTCTCTCTGCCCCCTTCTCACCCACAGAGTAACATCCCTGGTCCTCTCTGCCCCCTTCTCACCCACAGAGTAACATCCCTGGTCCTCTCTGCTCCCTTCTTACCCACAGAGTAACATCCCTGGTTCTCTCTGTCCCCTTCTTACCCACAGTGTAACATCCCTGGTCCTCTCTGCTCCCTTCTTCCCCACAGAGTAACATCCCTGGTCCTCTCTGCTCCCTTCTTCCCCACAGAGTAACATCCCTGGTCCTCTCTGCTCCCTTCTTACCCACAGAGTAACATCCCTGGTCCTCTCTGTCCCCTTCTTACCCACAGAGTAACATCCCTGGTCCTCTCTGCTCCCTTCTTACCCACAGAGTAACATCCCTGGTGCTCTCTGCTCCCTTCTTACCCACAGAGTAACATCCCTGGTCCTCTCTGCCCCCTTCTCACCCACAGAGTATCATCCCTGGTCCTCTCTGCTCCCTTCTCACCCACAGAGTAACATCCCTGGTCCTCTCTGCTCCCTTCTCACCCACAGAGTAACATCCCTGGTGCTCTCTGCTCCCTTCTCACCCACAGAGTAGCATCCCTGGTCTTCTCTGTCCCCTTCTTACCCACAGAGTAACATCCCTGGTCCTCTCTGCTCCCTTCTTACCCACAGAGTAACATCCCTGGTGCTCTCTGCTCCCTTCTCACCCACAGAGTAACATCCCTGGTCCTCTCTGCTCCCTTCTAACCCACAGAGTAACATCCCTGGTGCTCTCTGCTCCCTTCTTACCCACAGAGTAACATCCCTGGTCCTCTCTGCTCCCTTCTTACCCACAAAGTAACATCCCTGGTTCTCTCTGCTCCCTTCTTACCCACAGAGTAACATCCCTGGTCCTCTCTGCTCCCTTCTTACCCACAGAGTAACATCCCTGGTGCTCTCTGCTCCCTTCTCACCCACAGAGTAACATCCCTGGTTCTCTCTGCCCCCTTCTTCCCCACAGAGTAACATCCCTGGTGCTCTCTGCTCCTTCTCACCCACAGAGTAACATCCCTGGTCCTCTCTGCTCCCTTATCACCCACAGAGTAACATCCCTGGTCCTCTCTGCCCCCTTCTTACCCACAGAGTAACATCCCTGGTCCTCTCTGCTCCCTTCTTACCCACAGAGTAACATCCCTGGTCCTCTCTGCCCCCTTCTTCTCCACAGAGTAACATCCCTGGTTCTCTCTGCTCCCTTCTCACCCACAGAGTAACATCCCTGGTTCTCTCTGCCCCCTTCTTACCCACAGAGTAACATCCCTGGTCCTCTCTGCTCCCTTCTTACCCACAGAGTAACATCCCTGGTGCTCTCTGTCCCCTTCTTCCCCACAGAGTAACATCCCTGGTCCTCTCTGCTCCCTTCTTACCCACAGAGTAACATCCCTGGTCCTCTCTGCTCCCTTCTTACCCACAGAGTAACATCCCTGGTTCTCTCTGTCCCCTTCTCACCCACAGAGTAACATCCCTGGTCCTCTCTGCTCCCTTCTCACCCACAGAGTAACATCCCTGGTCCTCTCTGCTCCCTTCTCACCCACAGAGTAACATCCCTGGTTCTCTCTGCCCCCTTCTTCCCCACAGAGTAACAGCCCTGGTTCTCTGTCTCTCTATTTACCCACAGAGTAACAGCCCTGGTGCTCTCTGTCTCTCTATTTACCCACAGAGTAACAGCCCTGGTGCTCTCTGTCTCATTGTATTCTTTATTTTTTCTACGATCTTCCTAGGGGTGAGAAGAACTGACCAATCAGAACTGAGGAGGATTGTTACTGTGCCCCATAAGGAACACCTGACGCCGCGTTGACTTCTCTCTTCTGGTTGACTGACCAAACTGTCCTGTTGTGTGTTTCACCGTTTCTGAACCCCCTTACCTCAAATAGGTTCCCCTGATCATAGATCTAGGATTGTACCAAATACCAATGTTAACGCTGTCTCCCTCTCTCTCTTTGTCTCTCTCTCCACCACACACCACACAATATCGTTTTTACATTAGTGTTGTAATGATGCTCTTATTTTCTAACACATTTGATCCAGTTCTAATTATTGGTATGGCAACTGCTCTGCCTCCGACTGGAAGGCACTACAGAGGGTAGTGCGTACGGCCCAGTACATCACTGGGGCCAAGCTTCCTGCCATCCAGGACCTCTATACCAGGCGGTGTCAGAGGAAGGCCCAGTACATCACCGGGGCCAAGCTTCCTGCCATCCAGGACCTCTATACCAGGCGGTGTCAGAGGAAGGCCCTAAAAATTGTCAAAGACTCCAGCCACCCTAGTTATAGACTGTTCTCTCTGCTACCACACGGCAAGCGGTACCGGAGCGCCAAGTCTTGGTCCAAGAGGCTTCTCAACAGCTTCTACCCCCCAAGCCATAAGACTCCTGAACAGGTAATCAAAGGGCTGCCCAGACCCCTCTTTTACGCTGCTGCTACTCTCTGTTTATTATCTATGCAAGTCACTTTAACTTTACCTAAATGTACATATTACCTCAACAAACCTGTACCCCCGCACATTGACTCTGTACCGGTACCCCCTGTATATAGCCTCCACATTGACTCTGTACTGGTACACCCTGTATATAGCCTCCACATTGACTCTGTACCGTAATACCCTGTATATAGCCTCCACATTGACTCTGTACCGGTACCCCCTGTATATAGCCTCCACATTGACTCTGTACCGGTACCCTCTGTATACAGCCTCCACATTGACTCTGTACCGGTACCCCCTGTATATAGCCTCCACATTGACTCTGTACTGGTACACCCTGTATATAGCCTCCACATTGACTCTGTACCGGTACCTCCTGTATATAGCCTCCACATTGACTCTGTACCGGTACCCCCTGTATATAGCCTACACATTGACTCTGTACCGGTGCCCCCTGTATATAGCCTCCACATTGACTCTGTACTGGTACACCCTGTATATAGCCTCCACATTGACTCTGTACCGTAACACCCTGTATATAGCCTCCACATTGACTCTGTACCGGTACCCCCTGTATATAGCCTCCACATTGACTCTGTACTGGTACCCCCTGTATATAGCCTCCACATTGACTCTGTACCGGTACCCCCTGTATATAGCCTCCACATTGACTCTGTACTGGTACCCCCTGTATATAGCCTCCACATTTACTCTGTACCGGTACCTCCTGTATATAGCCTCCACATTTACTCTGTACCGGTACCCCCTGTATATAGCCTCCACATTGACTCTGTACCGGTACCCCCTGTATATAGCCTCGCTATTGCTATTGCTATTTTACTGCTGCTGTTTAATTCTTTGTTACTTGTATTTACCCAAAAATATTATATATTTTTTGTATTTATGTTTTTACTTATCTATTTTTTACTTAACACGTTTTTCTTCTTAAAGCATTGTTGGTTAAGGGCTTGTAAGTAAGCATTTCACTGTAAGGTCTACTACACCTGTTGTATTCAGCATTTCACTGTAAGGTCTACTACACCTGTTGTATTCAGCATTTCACTGTAAGGTCTACTACACCTGTTGTATTCAGCATTTCACTGTGAGGTCTACTACACCTGTTGTATTCAGCATTTCACTGTGAGGTCTACTACACCTGTTCTATTCAGCATTTCACTGTAAGGTCTACTACACCTGTTGTATTCAGCATTTCACTGTGAGGTCTACTACACCTGTTGTATTCAGCATTTCACTGTGAGGTCTACTACACCTGTTGTATTCAGCATTTCACTGTGAGGTCTACTACACCTGTTGTAATCAGCATTTCACTGTAAGGTCTACTACACCTGTTGTATTCAGCATTTCACTGTGAGGTCTAATACACCTGTTTTATTCAGCATTTCACTGTGAGGTCTACTACACCTGTTGTATTCAACATTTCACTGTGAGGTCTACTACACCTGTTGTATTCAGCATTTCACTGTAAGGTCTACTACACCTGTTGTATTCAGCATTTCACTGTGAGGTCTACTACACCTGTTGTATTCAGCATTTCACTGTGAGGTCTACTACACCTGTTGTATTCAGCATTTCACTGTGAGGTCTACTACACCTGTTGTATTCAGCATTTCACTGTAAGGTCTACTACACCTGTTGTATTCAGCATTTCACTGTAAGGTCTACTACACCTGTTGTATTCAGCATTTCACTGTAAGGTCTACTACACCTGTTGTATTCAGCATTTCACTGTGAGGTCTACTACACCTGTTGTATTCAGCATTTCACTGTGAGGTCTACTACACCTGTTCTATTCAGCATTTCACTGTAAGGTCTACTACACCTGTTGTATTCAGCATTTCACTGTGAGGTCTACTACACCTGTTGTATTCAGCATTTCACTGTGAGGTCTACTACACCTGTTGTATTCAGCATTTCACTGTGAGGTCTACTACACCTGTTGTAATCAGCATTTCACTGTAAGGTCTACTACACCTGTTGTATTCAGCATTTCACTGTGAGGTCTAATACACCTGTTTTATTCAGCATTTCACTGTGAGGTCTACTACACCTGTTGTATTCAACATTTCACTGTGAGGTCTACTACACCTGTTGTATTCAGCATTTCACTGTAAGGTCTACTACACCTGTTGTATTCAGCATTTCACTGTGAGGTCTACTACACCTGTTGTATTCAGCATTTCACTGTGAGGTCTACTACACCTGTTGTATTCAGCATTTCACTGTGAGGTCTACTACACCTGTTGTATTCAGCATTTCACTGTAAGGTCTACTACACCTGTTGTATTCAGCATTTCACTGTAAGGTCTACTACACCTGTTGTATTCAGCATTTCACTGTAAGGTCTACTACACCTGTTGTATTCAGCATTTCACTGTGAGGTCTACTACACCTGTTGTATTCAGCATTTCACTGTGAGGTCTACTACACCTGTTGTATTCAGCATTTCACTGTGAGGTCTACTACACCTGTTGTATTCAGCATTTCACTGTGAGGTCTACTACACCTGTTGTATTCAGCATTTCACTGTAAGGTCTAGTACACCTGTTGTATTCAGCATTTCACTGTAAGGTCTACTACACCTGTTGTATTCAGCATTTCACTGTAAGGTCTACTACACCTGTTGTATTCAGCATTTCACTGTAAGGTCTACTACACCTGTTGTATTCAGCATTTCACTGTGAGGTCTACTACACCTGTTGTATTCAGCATTTCACTGTGAGGTCTACTACACCTGTTGTATTCTGCATTTCACTGTGAGGTCTACTACACCTGTTGTATTCAGCATTTCACTGTGAGGTCTACTACACCTGTTGTATTCAGCATTTCACTGTAAGGTCTACTACACCTGTTGTATTCAGCATTTCACTGTAAGGTCTACTACACCTGTTGTATTCAGCATTTCACTGTAAGGTCTACTACACCTGTTGTATTCAGCATTTCACTGTGAGGTCTACTACACCTGTTGTATTCAGCATTTCACTGTAAGGTCTACTACACCTGTTGTATTCAGCATTTCACTGTGAGGTCTACTACACCTGTTGTATTCAGCATTTCACTGTAAGGTCTACTACACCTGTTGTATTCAGCATTTCACTGTGAGGTCTACTACACCTGTTGTATTCAGCATTTCACTGTAAGGTCTACTACACCTGTTGTATTCAGCATTTCACTGTGAGGTCTACTACACCTGTTGTATTCAGCATTTCACTGTGAGGTCTAATACACCTGTTGTATTCAGCATTTCACGGTAAGGTCTACTACACCTGTTGTATTCAGCATTTCACTGTGAGGTCTACTACACCTGTTGTATTCAGCATTTCACTGTGAGGTCTACTACACCTGTTGTATTCAGCATTTCACTGTGAGGTCTAATACACCTGTTGTATTCAGCATTTCACGGTAAGGTCTACTACACCTGTTGTATTCAGCATTTCACTGTAAGGTCTACTACACCTGTTGTATTCAGCATTTCACTGTAAGGTCTACTACACCTGTTGTATTCAGCATTTCACTGTAAGGTCTACTACACCTGTTGTATTCAGCATTTCACTGTAAGGTCTACTACACCTGTTGTATTCAGCATTTCACTGTAAGGTCTACTACACCTGTTGTATTCAGCATTTCACTGTAAGGTCTACACCTGTTGTATTCAGCATTTCACTGTAAGGTCTACTACACCTGTTGTATTCAGCATTTCACTGTGAGGTCTACTACACCTGTTGTATTCAGCATTTCACTGTGAGGTCTACTACACCTGTTGTATTCAGCATTTCACTGTAAGGTCTACTACACCTGTTGTATTCAGCATTTCACTGTAAGGTCTACTACACCTGTTGTATTCAGCATTTCACTGTGAGGTCTACTACACCTGTTGTATTCAGCATTTCACTGTAAGGTCTACTACACCTGTTGTATTCAGCATTTCACTGTAAGGTCTACTACACCTGTTGTATTCAGCATTTCACTGTGAGGTCTACTACACCTGTTGTATTCAGCATTTCACTGTCAGGTCTACTACACCTGTTGTATTCAACATTTCACTGTGAGGTCTACTACACCTGTTGTATTCAGCATTTCACTGTGAGGTCTACTACACCTGTTGTATTCAGCATTTCACTGTAAGGTCTACTACACCTGTTGTATTCAGCATTTCACTGTGAGGTCTACTACACCTGTTGTATTCAGCATTTCACTGAAAGGTCTACTACACCTGTTGTATTCAGCATTTCACTGAAAGGTCTACTACACCTGTTGTATTCAGCATTTCACTGTAAGGTCTACTACACCTGTTGTATTCAGCATTTCACTGTAAGGTCTACTACACCTGTTGTATTCAGCAGTTCACTGTGAGGTCTACTACACCTGTTGTATTCAGCATTTCACTGTAAGGTCTACTACACCTGTTGTATTCAGCATTTCACTGTGAGGTCTACTACACCTGTTGTATTCAGCATTTCACTGTAAGGTCTACTACACCTGTTGTATTCAGCATTTCACTGTGAGGTCTAATACACCTGTTGTATTCAGCATTTCACTGTGAGGTCTACTACACCTGTTGTATTCAGCATTTCACTGTGAGGTCTACTACACCTGTTGTATTCAGCGTTTCACTGTGAGGTCTACTACACCTGTTGTATTCAGCATTTCACTGTGAGGTCTACTACACCTGTTGTATTCAGCATTTCACTGTGAGGTCTACTACACCTGTTGTATTCAGCATTTCACTGTAAGGTCTACTACACCTGTTGTATTCAGCATTTCACTGTGAGGTCTACTACACCTGTTGTATTCAGCATTTCACTGTGAGGTCTACTACACCTGTTGTATTCAGCATTTCACTGTAAGGTCTACTACACCTGTTGTATTCAGCATTTCACTGTGAGGTCTACTACACCTGTTGTATTCAGCATTTCACTGTGAGGTCTACTACACCTGTTGTATTCAGCGTTTCACTGTGAGGTCTACTACACCTGTTGTATTCAGCGTTTCACTGTAAGGTCTACTACACCTGTTGTATTCAGCATTTCACTGTAAGGTCTACTACACCTGATGTATTCGGCGCATGTGACAAATACAATTTGATTTGATTTGGGTGGGATGCACATTCAATTGTGCAATTGCCAATATACCATAGAAGAAGAAGAAGAGCCATCAGGTCCAGCAGTATGCCGCCTCAAAAATGAACTAAAAGTGAGTTATTATCTGATGTAAAGTGTAAATGTGTTGTTAGTTTCTTACTTTCAGATGGTGTTTGAACTTTTTGAGGATGTTTTACTGCCCTATTGTTTACCTATTACTACTTAGCCTTAGCATTTAGCATATTATCCACTTCAGTTCTTCCTGCCATTCAACTACTGCTACTTACCCTTTGAGGTCGAGTTAAGGGCCCTGTTATATTGCTGTACCATTTAGCCGTTAGCATATTGACCAAATGTATGCCGTTTCAGTATTGTCGTTCTCAGCACTTCTGGTGTAGCGGTATATGGTCAATGAACTGTGTAAGCTAGGATAATTGAAGCTGGCTTTTGTTTATTGTGGATTTGTTGATTTGATTTGATTTCCTTTGTTCCTATAACTACATGCTATAACGTCAATGTCCTCTGATGATTGACCTGCCTGAAGTCTCTCTGACAGGAGCCCTTTGGCGCCCATAACCATTCTCATTCAAACCAGCCACACGGTCCTTTCAAAACTAGATAATTTATAACACAACTAATGACAATATATTCTACAAACTTTGCTGTTATTCTATATATCCATGAATTGTTTAATTAAAATTATATTCTTAGCAAAAATATTGCTATTTAATAGTAGCCGTAATTCATTAATGGCACCATGCAGGGTTCTGTATGGAACCATTTTGTTTCCGTAAAGAAGAACCTCTAGGGTTCTGATCAAAGAACCCTGTAAAAGGGTTCTACAGGACAGTATATAGAACTTTTAGAGGTTGCATATATGAACCAGGCATTATAACCCTTTTTGGTTTCTATTATGAATGTTTATTTCTAAGAGTGCATAGCCTCTAAGCCAGCTGGCTAATCTTTTGAATACGGTGTAGCAACAACAGATAACATTCGTTAGCTGGATAAGGTTAGCATGCTAGCCATCTACACTGAAAGCTGTCACTGCTCTACTTGTTATTTCTTCCACGTGGAAATCACCACAACGTTCCCACCTCCTGAATATGTATTAGCAGCCTGTGTCTTCGGAGGTGGAATCTAAACGAGAGGTTCTGCTCCAGGACAGGAAGAAGGTAGAAACAGGGGTGGCATTGCCCTCTGGTGGGGGCCTTTAATGCTACCTTCCTACAATTCTCCACATTTTGCCATGACTTCTGCCGTGTTAATATGATATCTGAGTGAGAATGACTAACACAGTCAATGGGGGGGGGGGGGGGCTGGAGGTCCCCTAGGCACAGGGCCCGTGGGCACGCAGTTTATATAACTGACTAGACAACTATAAATCCAAAAATTGACATGGCTAATTATCAGCAAGATGCACAACCAAATATAGAAATTGCACCTGGTGTATTTGACTATTCTTACTGTGAATAGTAAGTTGAGACCCGGACTCCTGAAAGGGGACCCCCTAAGCGACTTGAGCTGTCCCTGTTACTCAGCTGGAAGGCTTTGATGTAGCTGGTCACTGTGTCTTCCAAACAGATTATTTAACCCAATATGACCACCAGGGGTCTACACAGAGGTCTGATGTAAGCCTGTTTGCTCCCAACAGGAAATGTACTGTCTTTCTGTCTTCTGTATTACAGCCAGTAATGACGCATAGTATTTCTGTTATTCCAACTATCGAAGTGGCGAGATCATTTTCCAGATCAGAGGTTTTCATTGGTCAACCAAGCTGGCATTCCACTTCATGTTTTGGTAGCCTAATAGCCTAGGCCAATTAGAATAAGAAAATCTATACAAAATCTATATTAATTATATTTATATGGTACGAATTACACAGCCATTTCTGATCTATTTTCCACATCAGATATTTTCACTGATATTGTTCAGAGCTGATCTGATTTGTCAATTTATTTAGTGAATAAATCAATAGATCTGAATTGTGCTGCCTGTGTGAATGCAACCGTTGATATACGAAACAGGTTTAGCTTGTCCATCATCATGGACATTTGGACAATTCTACTAACCAATTAGAAAACATTGATTAACAAGAAAATACGTACCTCCATAGACTCTTAAAAATATGTCAGTTAGTCAGTTAGCAGTTAACCGTTTGTGATTGAGAAAATACTATCAGTTTGTGAGTGCCCTGCTGTTTGATGGCAGTGAGTAGACTGTTAAATGGTAACCTGACCGAGGGGAATGCTGGGACCATGGCTCTCTCTCTATAGCCCTGTTACTTCATTAGCTTCTGAAGAAACCTAATGGATAGGCAACACGTGCACGATGCTAAACAATAAACCAGACATCGTTTGTCTCCATATGATGTGGGCCCTATAACGAACTAACTAACTAACTAACTAACTAACTAACTAACTAACTAACTAACTAACTAACTAACTAACCAACTAACTAACTAACTAACTAACTAACTAACTAACTAACTAACTAACTAACCAACTAACCAACTAACCAACTAACCAACTAACCAACCAACTAACCAACTAACCAACCAACTAACCAACTAACCAACTAACCAACCAACTAACCAACTAACCAACCAACTAACCAACTAACCAACTAACCAACTAACCAACTACCTGCTAACTAACAACACACACACACACACACACACACACACACACACACACACACACACACACACACACACACACACACACACACACACACACACACACACACACACACACACACACACACACACACACACACACACACACACACACACACGTTTACCCAGGCAGCCCAATTCTGATCTTTTGACCAATCACATTAGATCTTTTCACATCATAACTTTTTAGAGCTGATCTGATTGGTCAAATTACCTATTAGTGAAAAATGTGTGTCTTTGTAAAGGCAGCCTCAAATTCAAATGTTTGGCGGTCGTAGCCAGAGTCCAGAGTCATGCAGGGTGTCCTACATAGCCCTGGTCCATGTCAGAGTCCTACATAGCTCTGGTCCATGTCAGAGTCCTACATAGCTCTGGTCCATGTCAGAGTCCTACCTAGCTCTGGTCCATGTCAGAGTCCTACATAGCTCTGGTCCATGTCAGAGTCCTACATAGCTCTGGTCCATGTCAGAGTCCTACATAGCTCTGGTCCATGTCAGAGTCCTACATAGCTCTGGTCCATGTCAGAGTCCTACATAGCTCTGGTCCATGTCAGAGTCCTACCTAGCTCTGGTCCATGTCAGAGTCCTACCTAGCTCTGGTCCATGTCAGAGTCCTACATAGCTCTGGTCCATGTCAGAGTCCTACCTAGCTCTGGTCCATGTCAGAGTCCTACATGGCTCGGGTCCACGTCAGAGGCCTACCTGGTTCATGTCAGAGTCCTACATAGCTCTGGTCCATGTCAGAGTCCTACATAGCTCTGGTCCACGTCAGAGTCCTACATAGCTCTGGTCCATGTCAGAGTCCTACATAGCTCTGGTCCATGTCAGAGTCCTACATAGCTCTGGTCCATGTCAGAGTCCTACCTAGCTCTGGTCCATGTCAGAGTCCTACATAGCTCTGGTCCATGTCAGAGTCCTACCTAGCTCTGGTCCATGTCAGAGTCCTACATAGCTCTGGTCCATGTCAGAGTCCTACCTGGTCCATGTCAGAGTCCTACATAGCTCTGGTCCATGTCAGAGTCCTACCTGGTCCATGTCAGAGTCCTCTCTGGCTCTGGTCCATGTCAGAGTCCTACATAGCTCTGGTCCATGTCAGAGTCCTACATAGCTCTGGTCCATGTCAGAGTCCTACATAGCTCTGGTCCATGTCAGAGTCCTACATAGCTCTGGTCCATGTCAGAGTCCTACATGGCTCTGGTCCATGTCAGAGTCCTACATAGCTCTGGTCCATGTCAGAGTCCTCTCTGGTCCATGTCAGAGACCTCTCTGGTCCATGTCAGAGTCCTCTCTGGCCCTGGTCCATGTCAGAGTCCTACATAGCTCTGGTCCATGTCAGAGTCCTACCTGGTCCATGTCAGAGTCCTACATAGCCCTGGTCCATGTCAGAGTCCTACATAGCTCTGGTCCATGTCAGAGTCCTACATAGCTCTGGTCCATGTCAGAGTCCTACATAGCTCTGGTCCATGTCAGAGTCCTACCTGGTCCATGTCAGAGTCCTCTCTGGCTCTGGTCCATGTCAGAGTCCTACCTGGTCCATGTCAGAGTCCTACATAGCTCTGGTCCATGTCAGAGTCCTCTCTGGTCCATGTCAGAGTCCTACATAGCTCTGGTCCATGTCAGAGTCCTACATAGCTCTGGTCCATGTCAGAGTCCTACATAGCTCTGGTCCATGTCAGAGTCCTACCTGGTCCATGTCAGAGTCCTACATAGCTCTGGTCCATGTCAGAGTCCTCTCTGGTCCATGTCAGAGTCCTACATAGCTCTGGTCCATGTCAGAGTCCTACATAGCTCTGGTCCATGTCAGAGTCCTACATAGCTCTGGTCCATGTCAGAGTCCTACATAGCTCTGGTCCATGTCAGAGTCCCCTCTGGCTCGGGTCCATGTCAGAGTCCTACCTGGTCCATGTCAGAGTCCTCTCTGGCTCGGGTCCACGTCAGAGGCCTATCTGGCTCTGTCTGTAGTCATGCCTCAAGCACTGAGTGGCAGAGCCTTAGACCGCTGCGCCACTCGGGAGCCCTATTGTGTGTGTAAATTGATAAGGGGGGGGGAAAACTATTTAATCAATTTTAGAATAAGGCTGTAATGTAACAAAATGTGGAAAATGTCAAGGGGTCTGAATACTTTCCCGAACGCACTGTATTTAACCACTGCTCTGATATTTCTGTAGTGTGTTTCCTCTCCTGACCACCTGGAGGCAGCATTGAGCTGTAACGTGTCCATAGGACACCTTGTGTTACACTATCTCCTGCTGTATTTGGTCTGTGGTCATTTTCAGTGAATTGTGTACTCATTGATTCTTGAGGAATAGAACTGAGAAATGGCTCATGAGCTTAGTATCTGTCTAACACCAGCATAACCCAATATTTAAGGTTTTCTTTTACTCAATTGTTTGTTTTTGTCATCAATGCAGTCTCTGTTAAAACAACTACGAAGGTTTTTAGCTTCACCGTTCAAAACTATCGTTCTGATCTCATGGAATTTGTTCTTCCATCCACTGCTTGGTCTAGGAATTTGAGAGGGGTGACATTTCTCCAGCCCCACATCCCTCAACCAAACCAAGTGCAATTGGACTGAAACACAAACTCAGGATTGTGGCATCAAACAGTGAAGCTACTATTGGAAATGTTTGATATTGCCTCAATATAACCAACTTCCATCCACAGACCCCTGTTGGGAGATTAGCGTAGATTAATGAATAGGCCATTAAATTGGTAGAAAACCCTTACAGTTGCCCATGAGTACTGTTCAGAACCCGCTCTCTGGCCGTGGGACTAAGAGACAATTCTTTTTGAGGAAGGCTACCATCCCCTGACTCATGTGAATGGGGGCGTGCTTGTTCCTCCTGTTCCTGTGGTCCACAATCATCTCCTTAGTCTTGGTTATGTTGAGGGATAGGTTGTTATTCTGGCACCACCCGGCCAGGTCTCTGACCTCCCTATAGGCTGTCTCGTCGTTGTCGGTGATCAGGCCTACCACTGTTGTGTCGTCTGCAAACTTAATGATGGCATTGGAGTCGTGCCTGACCATGCAGTCATGGGTGAACAGGGAGTACAAGAGGGGACTGAGCACGCACCCCTGTGGAACTACAGTGTTCAGGATCAGCGTGGCGGATGTGTTGCTGCCTACTCTCACCACCTGGGGGCGGCTAGTCAGGAAGTCCAGGATCCAGTTCTCTAGAAGACCACCTCCCATTAACTATATCATCATCTAGATTCTAGAACACCGTCTCCCATGAAATACATAATCAAGCTAGATTCTAGAACACCGTCTCCCATGAAATACATAATCAAGCTAGATTCTAGAACACCATCTCCAATCAGCCACATCATCATTTAGATTCTAGAACACCGTCTCCCATTAAATACATAATCAAGCTAGATTCTAGAACACCATCTCCCATCAGCCACATCATCATCTAGATTCTAGAACACCATCTCCCATCAGCCACATCATCATTTAGATTCTAGAACACCGTCTCCCATTAAATACATAATCAAGCTAGATTCTAGAACACCATCTCCCATCAGCCACATCATCATCTAGATTCTAGAACACCATCTCCCATCAGCCACATCATCATTTAGATTCTAGAACACCGTCTCCCATTAAATACATAATCAAGCTAGATTCTAGAACACCATCTCCCATCAGCCACATCATCATCTAGATTCTAGGACACCATCTCCCATCAGCCACATCATCATTTAGATTCTAGAAGACCATCTTCCATCAGCCACATCATCATCTAGATTCTAGAAGACCATCTTCCATCAGCCACATCATCATCTAGATTCTAGAAGACCATCTTCCATCAACCACATCATCATCTAGATTCTAGAAGACCATCTTCCATCAGCCACATCACCATCTAGATTCTAGAAGACCATCTTCCATCAGCCACATCATCATCTAGATTCTAGAAGACCATCTTCCATCAGCCACATCATCATCTAGATTCTAGAAGACCATCTTCCATCAGCCACATCATCATCTAGATTCTAGAAGACCATCTTCCATCAGCCACATCATCATCTAGATTCTAGAAGACCATCTTCCATCAGCCACATCATCATCTAGATTCTAGAAGACCATCTTCCATCAGCCACATCATTATCTAGATTCTAGAAGACCATCTTCCATCAACCACATCATCATCTAGATTCTAGAAGGCCATCTTCCATCAGCCACATCATCATCTAGATTCTAGAACACCATCTCCCATCAGACGCATCATCATCTAGATTCTAGAAGACCATCTTCCATCAGCCACATCATCATCTAGATTCTAGAAGACCATCTTCCATCAGCCACATCATCATCTAGATTCTAGAAGACCATATTCTATTCACTACATAATTATCTGGATTTTGGAAGACCATCTTCCATCAGCCACATCATCATCTAGATTCTAGAAGACCATCTTCCATCAGCCACATCACCATCTAGATTCTAGAAGACCATCTTCCATCAGCCACATCATCATCTAGATTCTAGAAGACCATCTTCCATCAGCCACATCATCATCTAGATTCTAGAAGACCATCTTCCATCAGCCACATCATCATCTAGATTCTAGAAGACCATCTTCCATCAGCCACATCATCATCTAGATTCTAGAAGACCATCTTCCATCAGCCACATCATCATCTAGATTCTAGAAGACCATCTTCCATCAGCCACATCATTATCTAGATTCTAGAAGACCATCTTCCATCAACCACATCATCATCTAGATTCTAGAAGACCATCTTCCATCAGCCACATCATCATCTAGATTCTAGAAGACCATCTTCCATCAGCCGCATCATCATCTAGATTCTAGAAGACCATCTTCCATCAGCCACATCATCATCTAGATTCTAGAAGACCATCTTCCATCAGCCACATCATCATCTAGATTCTAGAAGACCATATTCTATTCACTACATAATTATCTGGATTTTGGAAGACCATCTTCCATCAGCCACATCATCATCTAGATTCTAGAAGACCATCTCCCATCAGCCACATCATCATCTAGATTCTAGAAGACCATCTTCCATCAGCCACATCATCATCTAGATTCTAGAAGACCATCTTCCATCAGCCACATCATCATCTAGATTCTAGAAGACCATCTTCCATCAGCCACATCATCATCTAGATTCTAGAAGACCATCTTCCATCAGCCACATCATCATCTAGATTCTAGAAGACCATCTTCCATCAGCCACATCATCGTCTAGATTCTAGAAGACCATCTTCCATCAGCCACATCATCGTCTAGATTCTAGAAGACCATCTTCCATCAGCCACATCATCGTCTAGATTCTAGAAGACCATCTTCCATCAGCCACATCATCATCTAGATTCTAGAAGACCATCTTCCATCAGCCACATCATCATCTAGATTCTAGAAGACCATCTCCCATCAGCCACATCATCATCTAGATTCTAGAAGACCATCTCCCATCAGCCACATCATCATCTAGATTCTAGAAGACCATCCTCCATCAGCCACATCATCATCTAGATTCTAGAATACTATCTTCCATTCACCACATCATTATCTAGATTCTAGAAGACCATCTCCCATCAGCCACATCATCATCTAGATTCTAGAATACCATCTTCCATCAGCCACATCATCATCTAGATTCTAGAAGGCCATATTCTATCAGCCACATCATCATCTAGATTCTAGAAGACCATCTTCCATCAGCCACATCATCATCTAGATTCTAGAATACCATCTCCCATCAGCCACATCATCATCTAGATTCTAGAAGACCATCTTCCATCAACCACATCATCATCTAGATTCTAGAAGACCATCTTCCATCAGCCACATCATCATCTAGATTCTAGAAGACCATCTTCCATCAGCCACATCATCATCTAGATTCTAGAATACCATATCCCATCAGCCACATCATCATCTAGATTCTAGAAGACCATCTTCCATCAGCCACATCATCATCTAGATTCTATAAGGCCATCTTCCATCAGCCACATCATCATCTAGATTCTAGAAGACCATCTTCCATCAGCCACATCATCATCTAGATTCTAGAAGACCATCTTCTATCAGCCACATCATCATCTAGATTCTAGAAGACCATCTTCCATCAACCACATCATCATCTAGATTCTAGAGGACCATCTTCCATCAGCCACATCATCATCTAGATTCTAGAAGACCATCTCCCATCAGCCACATCATCATCTAGATTCTAGAAGACCATCTTCTATCAGCCACATCATCATCTAGATTCTAGAAGACCATCTCCCATCAGCCACATCATCATCTAGATTCTAGAAGACCATCTTCCATCAACCACATCATCATCTAGATTCTAGAAGACCATCTTCCATCAGCCACATCACCATGTAGATTCTAGAAGATCATCTCCATCAGCCACATCATCATCTAGATTCTAGAAGACCATATTCCATCAGCCACATCACCATCTAGATTCTAGAAGACCATCTTCCATCAGCCACATCATCATCTAGATTCTAGAAGACCATCTCCTATCAGCCACATCATCATCTAGACTCTAGAAGACCATCTTCCATCAACCACATCATCATCTAGATTGTAGAAGACCATCTTCCATCAGCCACATCATCATCTAGATTCTAGAAGGCCATCTTCTATCAGCCACATCATCATCTAGATTCTAGAAGACCACCTTCCATCAGCCACATCATCATCTAGATTCTAGAAGACCATCTCCCATCAGCCACATCATCATCTAGATTCTAGAGACCATCTTCCATCAACCACATCATCATCTAGATTCTAGAAGACCATCTTCCATCAGCCACATCATCATCTAGATTCTAGAAGACCATCTTCTATCAGCCACATCATCATCTAGATTCTAGAAGACCATCTTCCATCAACCACATCATCAACTAGATTCTAGAAGACCATCTTCCATCAGCCACATCATCATCTAGATTCTAGAAGACCATCTTCCATCAGCCACATCATCATCTAGATTCTAGAAGACCATCTTACATCAGCCACATCATCATCTAGATTCTAGAAGACCATCTTCCATCAGCCACATCATCATCTAGATTCTAGAAGACCATCTTCCATCAGCCACATCATCATCTAGATTCTAGAAGGCCATATTCTATCAGCCACATCATCATCTAGATTCTAGAAGACCATCTTCCATCAGCCACATCATCATCTAGATTCTAGAATACCATCTCCCATCAGCCATTTCATCATCTAGATTCTAGAAGACCATCTTCCATCAACCACATCATCATCTAGATTCTAGAAGGCCATATTCTATCAGCCACATCATCATCTAGATTCTAGAAGACCATCTTCCATCAGCCACATCATCATCTAGATTCTAGAATACCATCTCCCATCAGCCACATCATCATCTAGATTCTAGAAGACCATCTTCCATCAACCACATCATCATCTAGATTCTAGAAGACCATCTTCCATCAGCCACATCATCATCTAGATTATAGAAGACCATCTTCCATCAGCCACATCATCATCTAGATTCTAGAATACCATATCCCATCAGCCACATCATCATCTAGATTCTAGAAGACCATCTTCCATCAGCCACATCATCATCTAGATTCTATAAGGCCATCTTCCATCAGCCACATCATCATCTAGATTCTAGAAGACCATCTTCCATCAGCCACATCATCATCTAGATTCTAGAAGACCATCTTCTATCAGCCACATCATCATCTAGATTCTAGAAGACCATCTTCCATCAACCACATCATCATCTAGATTCTAGAGGACCATCTTCCATCAGCCACATCATCATCTAGATTCTAGAAGACCATCTCCCATCAGCCACATCATCATCTAGATTCTAGAAGACCATCTTCTATCAGCCACATCATCATCTAGATTCTAGAAGACCATCTCCCATCAGCCACATCATCATCTAGATTCTAGAAGACCATCTTCCATCAACCACATCATCATCTAGATTCTAGAAGACCATCTTCCATCAGCCACATCATCATCTAGATTCTAGAAGACCATCTCCATCAGCCACATCATCATCTAGATTCTAGAAGACCATCTTCCATCAACCACATAATCAACTAGATTCTAGAAGACCATCTTCCATCAGCCACATCATCATCTAGATTCTAGAAGACCATCTTCCATCAGCCACATCATCATCTAGATTCTAGAAGACCATCTTACATCAGCCACATCATCATCTAGATTCTAGAAGACCATCTTCCATCAGCCACATCATCATCTAGATTCTAGAAGACCATCTTCCATCAGCCACATCATCATCTAGATTCTAGAAGACCATCTTCCATCAGCCATATCATCATCTAGATTCTAGAAGACCATCCTTCATCAGCCACATCATCATCTCGATTCTAGAAGACTATCTTCCATAAACCAAATAATCATCTAGATTCTAGAAGACCATCTCCCATCAGCCACATCATCATCTAGATTCTAGAAGACCATCTTCTATCAGCCACATCATCATCTAGATTCTAGAAGATCATCTCCCATCAACCACATCATCATCTAGATTCTAGAAGACCATCTTCTATCAGTCACATCATCATCTAGATTCTAGAAGACCATCTCCCATCAGCCACATCATCATCTAGATTCTAGAAGACCATCTTCCATCAACCACATCATCATCTAGATTCTAGAAGACCATCTTCCATCAGCCACATCACCATCTAGATTCTAGAAGACCATCTTCCATCAGCCACATCATCATCTAGATTCTAGAACACCATATTCCATCAGCCACATCACCATCTAGATTCTAGAAGACCATCTTCCATCAGCCACATCATCATCTAGATTCTAGAAGACCATCTCCTATCAGCCACATCATCATCTAGACTCTAGAAGACCATCTTCCATCAACCACATCATCATCTAGATTGTAGAAGACCATCTTCCATCAGCCACATCATCATCTAGATTCTAGAAGACCATCTTCTATCAGCCACATCATCATCTAGATTCTAGAAGACCATCTTCCATCAGCCACATCATCATCTAGATTCTAGAAGACCATCTTCCATCAGCCATATCATCATCTAGATTCTAGAAGACCATCCTTCATCAGCCACATCATCATCTAGATTCTAGAAGACCATCTCCCATCAGCCACATCATCATCTAGATTCTAGAAGACCATCTTCTATCAGCCACATCATCATCTAGATTCTATAAGACCATCTCCCATCAGCCACATCATCATCTAGATTCTAGAAGACCATCTTCTATCAGCCACATCATCATCTAGATTCTAGAAGACCATCTCCCATCAGCCACATCATCATCTAGATTCTAGAAGACCATCTTCCATCAACCACATCATCATCTAGATTCTAGAAGACCATCTTCCATCAGCCACATCACCATCTAGATTCTAGAAGACCATCTTCCATCAGCCACATCATCATCTAGATTCTAGAAGACCATATTCCATCAGCCACATCACCATCTAGATTCTAGAAGACCATCTTCCATCAGCCACATCATCATCTAGATTCTAGAAGACCATCTCCTATCAGCCACATCATCATCTAGACTCTAGAAGACCATCTTCCATCAACCACATCATCATCTAGATTCTAGAAGACCATCTCCCATCAGCCACATCATCATCTAGATTCTAGAAGACCATCTTCTATCAGCCACATCATCATCTAGATTCTAGAAGACCATCTTCCATCAGCCACATCATCATCTAGATTCTAGAAGACCATCTTCCATCAGCCACATCACCATCTAGATTCTAGAAGACCATCTTCCATCAGCCACATCATCATCTAGATTCTAGAAGACCATATTCCATCAGCCACATCACCATCTAGATTCTAGAAGACCATCTTCCATCAGCCACATCATCATCTAGATTCTAGAAGACAATCTCCTATCAGCCACATCATCATCTAGACTCTAGAAGACCATCTTCCATCAACCACATCATCATCTAGATTGTAGAAGACCATCTTCCATCAGCCACATCATCATCTAGATTCTAGAAGACCATATTCTATCAGCCACATCATCATCTAGATTCTAGAAGACCATCTTCCATCAGCCACATCATCATCTAGATTCTAGAAGACCATCTTCCATCAGCCATATCACCATCTAGATTCTAGAAGACCATCCTTCATCAGCCACATCATCATCTAGATTCTAGAAGACCATCTTCTATCAGCCACATCATCATCTAGATTCTAGAAGACCATCTCCCATCAGCCACATCATCATCTAGATTCTAGAAGACCATCTTCTATCAGCCACATCATCATCTAGATTCTAGAAGACCATCTCCCATCAGCCACATCATCATCTAGATTCTAGAAGACCATCTTCCATCAACCACATCATCATCTAGATTCTAGAAGACCATCTTCCATCAGCCACATCACCATCTAGATTCTAGAAGACCATCTCCCATCAGCCACATCATCATCTAGATTCTAGAAGACCATATTCCATCAGCCACATCACCATCTAGATTCTAGAAGACCATCTTCCATCAGCCACATCATCATCTAGATTCTAGAAGACCCTCTCCTATCAGCCACATCATCATCTAGACTCTAGAAGACCATCTTCCATCAACCACATCATCATCTAGATTCTAGAAGACCATCTCCCATCAGCCACATCATCATCTAGATTCTAGAAGACCATCTCCCATCAGCCACATCATCATCTAGATTCTAGAAGACCATCTTCCATCAGCCACATCACCATCTAGATTCTAGAAGACCATCTTCCATCAGCCACATCATCATCTAGATTCTAGAAGACCTTCTCCTATCAGCCACATCATCATCTAGACTCTAGAAGACCATCTTCCATCAACCACATCATCATCTAGATTCTAGAAGACCATCTCCCATCAGCCACATCATCATCTAGATTCTAGAAGACCATCTTCTATCAGCCACATCATCATCTAGATTCTAGAAGACCATCTTCCATCAGCCACATCATCATCTAGATTCTAGAAGACCATCTTCCATCAGCCACATCACCATCTAGATTCTAGAAGACCATCTTCCATCAGCCACATCATCATCTAGATTCTAGAAGACCATATTCCATCAGCCACATCACCATCTAGATTCTAGAAGACCATCTTCCATCAGCCACATCATCATCTAGATTCTAGAAGACCATCTCCTATCAGCCACATCATCGACTAGACTCTAGAAGACCATCTTCCATCAACCACATCATCATCTAGATTGTAGAAGACCATCTTCCATCAGCCACATCATCATCTAGATTCTAGAAGACCATCTTCTATAAGCCACATCATCATCTAGATTCTAGAAGACCATCTTCCATCAGCCACATCATCATCTAGATTCTAGAAGACCATCTTCCATCAGCCATATCATCATCTAGATTCTAGAAGACCATCCTTCATCAGCCACATCATCATCTAGATTCTAGAAGACTATCTTCCATCAACCACATCATCATCTAGATTCTAGAAGACCATCTCCCATCAGCCACATCATCATCTAGATTCTAGAAGACCATCTTCTATCAGCCACATCATCATCTAGATTCTAGAAGACCATCTCCCATCAGCCACATCATCATCTAGATTCTAGAAGACCATCTTCTATAAGCCACATCATCATCTAGATTCTAGAAGACCATCTTCCATCAGCCACATCACCATCTAGATTCTAGAAGACCATCTTCCATCAGCCACATCATCATCTAGATTCTAGAAGACCATATTCCATCAGCCACATCATCATCTAGATTCTAGAAGACCATCTTCTATCAGCCACATCATCATCTAGATTCTAGAAGACCATCTCCCATCAGCCACATCATCATCTAGATTCTAGAAGACCATCTTCCATCAACCACATCATCATCTAGATTCTAGAAGACCATCTTCCATCAGCCACATCACCATCTAGATTCTAGAAGACCATCTTCCATCAGCCACATCATCATCTAGATTCTAGAAGACCATATTCTATCAGCCACATCACCATCTAGATTCTAGAAGACCATCTTCCATCAGCCACATCATCATCTAGATTCTAGAAGACCATCTCCTATCAGCCATATCATCATCTAGACTCTAGAAGACCATCTTCCATCAACCACATCATCATCTAGATTCTAGAAGACCATCTCCCATCAGCCACATCATCATCTAGATTCTAGAAGACCGTCTTCTATCAGCCACATCATCATCTAGATTCTAGAAGACCATCTTCCATCAGCCACATCATCATCTAGATTCTAGAAGACCATCTTCCATCAGCCACATCACCATCTAGATTCTAGAAGACCATCATCCATCAGCCACATCATCATCTAGATTCTAGAAGACCATATTCCATCAGCCACATCACCATCTAGATTCTAGAAGACCATCTTCCATCAGCCACATCATCATCTAGATTCTAGAAGACCATCTCCTATCAGCCACATCATCATCTAGACTCTAGAAGACCATCTTCCATCAACCACATCATCATCTAGATTGTAGAAGACCATCTTCCATCAGCCACATCATCATCTAGATTCTAGAAGACCATATTCTATCAGCCACATCATCATCTAGATTCTAGAAGACCATCTTCCATCAGCCACATCATCATCTAGATTCTAGAAGACCATCTCCCATCAGCCACATCATCATCTAGATTCTAGAGACCATCTTCCATCAACCACATCATCATCTAGATTCTAGAAGACCATCTTCCATCAGCCACATCATCATCTAGATTCTAGAAGACCATCTTCTATCAGCCACATCATCATCTAGATTCTAGAAGACCATCTTCCATCAACCACATCATCAACTAGATTCTAGAAGACCATCTTCCATCAGCCACATCATCATCTAGATTCTAGAAGACCATCTTCCATCAGCCACATCATCATCTAGATTCTAGAAGACCATCTTACATCAGCCACATCATCATCTAGATTCTAGAAGACCATCTTCCATCAGCCACATCATCATCTAGATTCTAGAAGACCATCTTCCATCAGCCACATCATCATCTAGATTCTAGAAGACCATCTTCCATCAGCCATATCATCATCTAGATTCTAGAAGACCATCCTTCATCAGCCACATCATCATCTCGATTCTAGAAGACTATCTTCCATAAACCAAATAATCATCTAGATTCTAGAAGACCATCTCCCATCAGCCACATCATCATCTAGATTCTAGAAGACCATCTTCTATCAGCCACATCATCATCTAGATTCTAGAAGATCATCTCCCATCAACCACATCATCATCTAGATTCTAGAAGACCATCTTCTATCAGTCACATCATCATCTAGATTCTAGAAGACCATCTCCCATCAGCCACATCATCATCTAGATTCTAGAAGACCATCTTCCATCAACCACATCATCATCTAGATTCTAGAAGACCATCTTCCATCAGCCACATCACCATCTAGATTCTAGAAGACCATCTTCCATCAGCCACATCATCATCTAGATTCTAGAACACCATATTCCATCAGCCACATCACCATCTAGATTCTAGAAGACCATCTTCCATCAGCCACATCATCATCTAGATTCTAGAAGACCATCTCCTATCAGCCACATCATCATCTAGACTCTAGAAGACCATCTTCCATCAACCACATCATCATCTAGATTGTAGAAGACCATCTTCCATCAGCCACATCATCATCTAGATTCTAGAAGACCATCTTCTATCAGCCACATCATCATCTAGATTCTAGAAGACCATCTTCCATCAGCCACATCATCATCTAGATTCTAGAAGACCATCTTCCATCAGCCATATCATCATCTAGATTCTAGAAGACCATCCTTCATCAGCCACATCATCATCTAGATTCTAGAAGACCATCTCCCATCAGCCACATCATCATCTAGATTCTAGAAGACCATCTTCTATCAGCCACATCATCATCTAGATTCTATAAGACCATCTCCCATCAGCCACATCATCATCTAGATTCTAGAAGACCATCTTCTATCAGCCACATCATCATCTAGATTCTAGAAGACCATCTCCCATCAGCCACATCATCATCTAGATTCTAGAAGACCATCTTCCATCAACCACATCATCATCTAGATTCTAGAAGACCATCTTCCATCAGCCACATCACCATCTAGATTCTAGAAGACCATCTTCCATCAGCCACATCATCATCTAGATTCTAGAAGACCATATTCCATCAGCCACATCACCATCTAGATTCTAGAAGACCATCTTCCATCAGCCACATCATCATCTAGATTCTAGAAGACCATCTCCTATCAGCCACATCATCATCTAGACTCTAGAAGACCATCTTCCATCAACCACATCATCATCTAGATTCTAGAAGACCATCTCCCATCAGCCACATCATCATCTAGATTCTAGAAGACCATCTTCTATCAGCCACATCATCATCTAGATTCTAGAAGACCATCTTCCATCAGCCACATCATCATCTAGATTCTAGAAGACCATCTTCCATCAGCCACATCACCATCTAGATTCTAGAAGACCATCTTCCATCAGCCACATCATCATCTAGATTCTAGAAGACCATATTCCATCAGCCACATCACCATCTAGATTCTAGAAGACCATCTTCCATCAGCCACATCATCATCTAGATTCTAGAAGACAATCTCCTATCAGCCACATCATCATCTAGACTCTAGAAGACCATCTTCCATCAACCACATCATCATCTAGATTGTAGAAGACCATCTTCCATCAGCCACATCATCATCTAGATTCTAGAAGACCATATTCTATCAGCCACATCATCATCTAGATTCTAGAAGACCATCTTCCATCAGCCACATCATCATCTAGATTCTAGAAGACCATCTTCCATCAGCCATATCACCATCTAGATTCTAGAAGACCATCCTTCATCAGCCACATCATCATCTAGATTCTAGAAGACCATCTTCTATCAGCCACATCATCATCTAGATTCTAGAAGACCATCTCCCATCAGCCACATCATCATCTAGATTCTAGAAGACCATCTTCTATCAGCCACATCATCATCTAGATTCTAGAAGACCATCTCCCATCAGCCACATCATCATCTAGATTCTAGAAGACCATCTTCCATCAACCACATCATCATCTAGATTCTAGAAGACCATCTTCCATCAGCCACATCACCATCTAGATTCTAGAAGACCATCTCCCATCAGCCACATCATCATCTAGATTCTAGAAGACCATATTCCATCAGCCACATCACCATCTAGATTCTAGAAGACCATCTTCCATCAGCCACATCATCATCTAGATTCTAGAAGACCCTCTCCTATCAGCCACATCATCATCTAGACTCTAGAAGACCATCTTCCATCAACCACATCATCATCTAGATTCTAGAAGACCATCTCCCATCAGCCACATCATCATCTAGATTCTAGAAGACCATCTCCCATCAGCCACTTCATCATCTAGATTCTAGAAGACCATCTTCCATCAGCCACATCACCATCTAGATTCTAGAAGACCATCTTCCATCAGCCACATCATCATCTAGATTCTAGAAGACCTTCTCCTATCAGCCACATCATCATCTAGACTCTAGAAGACCATCTTCCATCAACCACATCATCATCTAGATTCTAGAAGACCATCTCCCATCAGCCACATCATCATCTAGATTCTAGAAGACCATCTTCTATCAGCCACATCATCATCTAGATTCTAGAAGACCATCTTCCATCAGCCACATCATCATCTAGATTCTAGAAGACCATCTTCCATCAGCCACATCACCATCTAGATTCTAGAAGACCATCTTCCATCAGCCACATCATCATCTAGATTCTAGAAGACCATATTCCATCAGCCACATCACCATCTAGATTCTAGAAGACCATCTTCCATCAGCCACATCATCATCTAGATTCTAGAAGACCATCTCCTATCAGCCACATCATCGACTAGACTCTAGAAGACCATCTTCCATCAACCACATCATCATCTAGATTGTAGAAGACCATCTTCCATCAGCCACATCATCATCTAGATTCTAGAAGACCATCTTCTATAAGCCACATCATCATCTAGATTCTAGAAGACCATCTTCCATCAGCCACATCATCATCTAGATTCTAGAAGACCATCTTCCATCAGCCATATCATCATCTAGATTCTAGAAGACCATCCTTCATCAGCCACATCATCATCTAGATTCTAGAAGACTATCTTCCATCAACCACATCATCATCTAGATTCTAGAAGACCATCTCCCATCAGCCACATCATCATCTAGATTCTAGAAGACCATCTTCTATCAGCCACATCATCATCTAGATTCTAGAAGACCATCTCCCATCAGCCACATCATCATCTAGATTCTAGAAGACCATCTTCTATAAGCCACATCATCATCTAGATTCTAGAAGACCATCTTCCATCAGCCACATCACCATCTAGATTCTAGAAGACCATCTTCCATCAGCCACATCATCATCTAGATTCTAGAAGACCATATTCCATCAGCCACATCATCATCTAGATTCTAGAAGACCATCTTCTATCAGCCACATCATCATCTAGATTCTAGAAGACCATCTCCCATCAGCCACATCATCATCTAGATTCTAGAAGACCATCTTCCATCAACCACATCATCATCTAGATTCTAGAAGACCATCTTCCATCAGCCACATCACCATCTAGATTCTAGAAGACCATCTTCCATCAGCCACATCATCATCTAGATTCTAGAAGACCATATTCTATCAGCCACATCACCATCTAGATTCTAGAAGACCATCTTCCATCAGCCACATCATCATCTAGATTCTAGAAGACCATTTCCTATCAGCCATATCATCATCTAGACTCTAGAAGACCATCTTCCATCAACCACATCATCATCTAGATTCTAGAAGACCATCTCCCATCAGCCACATCATCATCTAGATTCTAGAAGACCGTCTTCTATCAGCCACATCATCATCTAGATTCTAGAAGACCATCTTCCATCAGCCACATCATCATCTAGATTCTAGAAGACCATCTTCCATCAGCCACATCACCATCTAGATTCTAGAAGACC
This sequence comes from Salvelinus fontinalis, assembly GCF_029448725.1. Classification (NCBI taxonomy): domain Eukaryota; kingdom Metazoa; phylum Chordata; class Actinopteri; order Salmoniformes; family Salmonidae; genus Salvelinus; species Salvelinus fontinalis. Next base: position 49,511,235 of record NC_074692.1, read on the forward strand.
ATCATCCATCAGCCACATCATCATCTAGATTCTAGAAGACCATATTCCATCAGCCACATCACCATCTAGATTCTAGAAGACCATCTTCCATCAGCCACATCATCATCTAGATTCTAGAAGACCATCTCCTATCAGCCACATCATCATCTAGACTCTAGAAGACCATCTTCCATCAACCACATCATCATCTAGATTGTAGAAGACCATCTTCCATCAGCCACATCATCATCTAGATTCTAGAAGACCATATTCTATCAGCCACATCATCATCTAGATTCTAGAAGACCATCTTCCATCAGCCACATCATCATCTAGATTCTAGAAGACCATCTTCCATCAGCCATATCACCATCTAGATTCTAGAAGACCATATTCCATCAGCCACATCACCATCTAGATTCTAGAAGACCATCTTCCATCAGCCACATCATCATCTAGATTCTAGAAGACAATCTCCTATCAGCCACATCATCATCTAGACTCTAGAAGACCATCTTCCATCAACCACATCATCATCTAGATTGTAGAAGACCATCTTCCATCAGCCACATCATCATCTAGATTCTAGAAGACCATATTCTATCAGCCACATCATCATCTAGATTCTAGAAGACCATCTTCCATCAGCCACATCATCATCTAGATTCTAGAAGACCATCTTCCATCAGCCATATCACCATCTAGATTCTAGAAGACCATCCTTCATCAGCCACATCATCATCTAGATTCTAGAAGACCATCTTCTATCAGCCACATCATCATCTAGATTCTAGAAGACCATCTCCCATCAGCCACATCATCATCTAGATTCTAGAAGACCATCTTCTATCAGCCACATCATCATCTAGATTCTAGAAGACCATCTCCCATCAGCCACATCATCATCTAGATTCTAGAAGACCATCTTCCATCAACCACATCATCATCTAGATTCTAGAAGACCATCTTCCATCAGCCACATCACCATCTAGATTCTAGAAGACCATCTCCCATCAGCCACATCATCATCTAGATTCTAGAAGACCATATTCCATCAGCCACATCACCATCTAGATTCTAGAAGACCATCTTCCATCAGCCACATCATCATCTAGATTCTAGAAGACCCTCTCCTATCAGCCACATCATCATCTAGACTCTAGAAGACCATCTTCCATCAACCACATCATCATCTAGATTCTAGAAGACCATCTCCCATCAGCCACATCATCATCTAGATTCTAGAAGACCATCTCCCATCAGCCACATCATCATCTAGATTCTAGAAGACCATCTTCCATCAGCCACATCACCATCTAGATTCTAGAAGACCATCTTCCATCAGCCACATCATCATCTAGATTCTAGAAGACCTTCTCCTATCAGCCACATCATCATCTAGACTCTAGAAGACCATCTTCCATCAACCACATCATCATCTAGATTCTAGAAGACCATCTCCCATCAGCCACATCATCATCTAGATTCTAGAAGACCATCTTCTATCAGCCACATCATCATCTAGATTCTAGAAGACCATCTTCCATCAGCCACATCATCATCTAGATTCTAGAAGACCATCTTCCATCAGCCACATCACCATCTAGATTCTAGAAGACCATCTTCCATCAGCCACATCATCATCTAGATTCTAGAAGACCATATTCCATCAGCCACATCACCATCTAGATTCTAGAAGACCATCTTCCATCAGCCACATCATCATCTAGATTCTAGAAGACCATCTCCTATCAGCCACATCATCGACTAGACTCTAGAAGACCATCTTCCATCAACCACATCATCATCTAGATTGTAGAAGACCATCTTCCATCAGCCACATCATCATCTAGATTCTAGAAGACCATCTTCTATAAGCCACATCATCATCTAGATTCTAGAAGACCATCTTCCATCAGCCACATCATCATCTAGATTCTAGAAGACCATCTTCCATCAGCCATATCATCATCTAGATTCTAGAAGACCATCCTTCATCAGCCACATCATCATCTAGATTCTAGAAGACTATCTTCCATCAACCACATCATCATCTAGATTCTAGAAGACCATCTCCCATCAGCCACATCATCATCTAGATTCTAGAAGACCATCTTCTATCAGCCACATCATCATCTAGATTCTAGAAGACCATCTCCCATCAGCCACATCATCATCTAGATTCTAGAAGACCATCTTCTATAAGCCACATCATCATCTAGATTCTAGAAGACCATCTTCCATCAGCCACATCACCATCTAGATTCTAGAAGACCATCTTCCATCAGCCACATCATCATCTAGATTCTAGAAGACCATATTCCATCAGCCACATCATCATCTAGATTCTAGAAGACCATCTTCTATCAGCCACATCATCATCTAGATTCTAGAAGACCATCTCCCATCAGCCACATCATCATCTAGATTCTAGAAGACCATCTTCCATCAACCACATCATCATCTAGATTCTAGAAGACCATCTTCCATCAGCCACATCACCATCTAGATTCTAGAAGACCATCTTCCATCAGCCACATCATCATCTAGATTCTAGAAGACCATATTCTATCAGCCACATCACCATCTAGATTCTAGAAGACCATCTTCCATCAGCCACATCATCATCTAGATTCTAGAAGACCATCTCCTATCAGCCATATCATCATCTAGACTCTAGAAGACCATCTTCCATCAACCACATCATCATCTAGATTCTAGAAGACCATCTCCCATCAGCCACATCATCATCTAGATTCTAGAAGACCGTCTTCTATCAGCCACATCATCATCTAGATTCTAGAAGACCATCTTCCATCAGCCACATCATCATCTAGATTCTAGAAGACCATCTTCCATCAGCCACATCACCATCTAGATTCTAGAAGACCATCATCCATCAGCCACATCATCATCTAGATTCTAGAAGACCATATTCCATCAGCCACATCACCATCTAGATTCTAGAAGACCATCTTCCATCAGCCACATCATCATCTAGATTCTAGAAGACCATCTCCTATCAGCCACATCATCATCTAGACTCTAGAAGACCATCTTCCATCAACCACATCATCATCTAGATTGTAGAAGACCATCTTCCATCAGCCACATCATCATCTAGATTCTAGAAGACCATATTCTATCAGCCACATCATCATCTAGATTCTAGAAGACCATCTTCCATCAGCCACATCATCATCTAGATTCTAGAAGACCATCTCCCATCAGCCACATCATCATCTAGATTCTAGAGACCATCTTCCATCAACCACATCATCATCTAGATTCTAGAAGACCATCTTCCATCAGCCACATCATCATCTAGATTCTAGAAGACCATCTTCTATCAGCCACATCATCATCTAGATTCTAGAAGACCATCTTCCATCAACCACATCATCAACTAGATTCTAGAAGACCATCTTCCATCAGCCACATCATCATCTAGATTCTAGAAGACCATCTTCCATCAGCCACATCATCATCTAGATTCTAGAAGACCATCTTACATCAGCCACATCATCATCTAGATTCTAGAAGACCATCTTCCATCAGCCACATCATCATCTAGATTCTAGAAGACCATCTTCCATCAGCCACATCATCATCTAGATTCTAGAAGACCATCTTCCATCAGCCATATCATCATCTAGATTCTAGAAGACCATCCTTCATCAGCCACATCATCATCTCGATTCTAGAAGACTATCTTCCATAAACCAAATAATCATCTAGATTCTAGAAGACCATCTTCCATCAGCCACATCATCATCTAGATTCTAGAAGACCATCTCCTATCAGCCACATCATCATCTAGACTCTAGAAGACCATCTTCCATCAACCACATCATCATCTAGATTCTAGAAGACCATCTTCCATCAGCCACATCACCATCTAGATTCTAGAAGACCATCTTCCATCAGCCACATCATCATCTAGATTCTAGAAGACCATATTCCATCAGCCACATCATCATCTAGATTCTAGAAGACCATCTTCTATCAGCCACATCATCATCTAGATTCTAGAAGACCATCTCCCATCAGCCACATCATCATCTAGATTCTAGAAGACCATCTTCCATCAACCACATCATCATCTAGATTCTAGAAGACCATCTTCCATCAGCCACATCACCATCTAGATTCTAGAAGACCATCTTCCATCAGCCACATCATCATCTAGATTCTAGAAGACCATATTCTATCAGCCACATCACCATCTAGATTCTAGAAGACCATCTTCCATCAGCCACATCATCATCTAGATTCTAGAAGACCATCTCCTATCAGCCATATCATCATCTAGACTCTAGAAGACCATCTTCCATCAACCACATCATCATCTAGATTCTAGAAGACCATCTCCCATCAGCCACATCATCATCTAGATTCTAGAAGACCGTCTTCTATCAGCCACATCATCATCTAGATTCTAGAAGACCATCTTCCATCAGCCACATCATCATCTAGATTCTAGAAGACCATCTTCCATCAGCCACATCACCATCTAGATTCTAGAAGACCATCATCCATCAGCCACATCATCATCTAGATTCTAGAAGACCATATTCCATCAGCCACATCACCATCTAGATTCTAGAAGACCATCTTCCATCAGCCACATCATCATCTAGATTCTAGAAGACCATCTCCTATCAGCCACATCATCATCTAGACTCTAGAAGACCATCTTCCATCAACCACATCATCATCTAGATTGTAGAAGACCATCTTCCATCAGCCACATCATCATCTAGATTCTAGAAGACCATATTCTATCAGCCACATCATCATCTAGATTCTAGAAGACCATCTTCCATCAGCCACATCATCATCTAGATTCTAGAAGACCATCTCCCATCAGCCACATCATCATCTAGATTCTAGAGACCATCTTCCATCAACCACATCATCATCTAGATTCTAGAAGACCATCTTCCATCAGCCACATCATCATCTAGATTCTAGAAGACCATCTTCTATCAGCCACATCATCATCTAGATTCTAGAAGACCATCTTCCATCAACCACATCATCAACTAGATTCTAGAAGACCATCTTCCATCAGCCACATCATCATCTAGATTCTAGAAGACCATCTTCCATCAGCCACATCATCATCTAGATTCTAGAAGACCATCTTACATCAGCCACATCATCATCTAGATTCTAGAAGACCATCTTCCATCAGCCACATCATCATCTAGATTCTAGAAGACCATCTTCCATCAGCCACATCATCATCTAGATTCTAGAAGACCATCTTCCATCAGCCATATCATCATCTAGATTCTAGAAGACCATCCTTCATCAGCCACATCATCATCTCGATTCTAGAAGACTATCTTCCATAAACCAAATAATCATCTAGATTCTAGAAGACCATCTTCCATCAGCCACATCATCATCTAGATTCTAGAAGACCATCTCCTATCAGCCACATCATCATCTAGACTCTAGAAGACCATCTTCCATCAACCACATCATCATCTAGATTCTAGAAGACCATCTCCCATCAGCCACATCATCATCTAGATTCTAGAAGACCATCTTCTATCAGCCACATCATCATCTAGATTCTAGAGACCATCTTCCATCAACCACATCATCATCTAGATTCTAGAAGACCATCTTCCATCAGCCACATCATCATCTAGATTCTAGAAGACCATCTTCTATCAGCCACATCATCATCTAGATTCTAGAAGACCATCTTCCATCAACCACATCATCAACTAGATTCTAGAAGACCATCTTCCATCAGCCACATCATCATCTAGATTCTAGAAGACCATCTTCCATCAGCCACATCATCATCTAGATTCTAGAAGACCATCTTACATCAGCCACATCATCATCTAGATTCTAGAAGACCATCTTCCATCAGCCACATCATCATCTAGATTCTAGAAGACCATCTTCCATCAGCCACATCATCATCTAGATTCTAGAAGACCATCTTCCATCAGCCATATCATCATCTAGATTCTAGAAGACCATCCTTCATCAGCCACATCATCATCTCGATTCTAGAAGACTATCTTCCATAAACCAAATAATCATCTAGATTCTAGAAGACCATCTTCCATCAGCCACATCATCATCTAGATTCTAGAAGACCATCTCCTATCAGCCACATCATCATCTAGACTCTAGAAGACCATCTTCCATCAACCACATCATCATCTAGATTCTAGAAGACCATCTTCCATCAGCCACATCACCATCTAGATTCTAGAAGACCATCTTCCATCAGCCACATCATCATCTAGATTCTAGAAGACCATATTCCATCAGCCACATCATCATCTAGATTCTAGAAGACCATCTTCTATCAGCCACATCATCATCTAGATTCTAGAAGACCATCTCCCATCAGCCACATCATCATCTAGATTCTAGAAGACCATCTTCCATCAACCACATCATCATCTAGATTCTAGAAGACCATCTTCCATCAGCCACATCACCATCTAGATTCTAGAAGACCATCTTCCATCAGCCACATCATCATCTAGATTCTAGAAGACCATATTCTATCAGCCACATCACCATCTAGATTCTAGAAGACCATCTTCCATCAGCCACATCATCATCTAGATTCTAGAAGACCATCTCCTATCAGCCATATCATCATCTAGACTCTAGAAGACCATCTTCCATCAACCACATCATCATCTAGATTCTAGAAGACCATCTCCCATCAGCCACATCATCATCTAGATTCTAGAAGACCGTCTTCTATCAGCCACATCATCATCTAGATTCTAGAAGACCATCTTCCATCAGCCACATCATCATCTAGATTCTAGAAGACCATCTTCCATCAGCCACATCACCATCTAGATTCTAGAAGACCATCATCCATCAGCCACATCATCATCTAGATTCTAGAAGACCATATTCCATCAGCCACATCACCATCTAGATTCTAGAAGACCATCTTCCATCAGCCACATCATCATCTAGATTCTAGAAGACCATCTCCTATCAGCCACATCATCATCTAGACTCTAGAAGACCATCTTCCATCAACCACATCATCATCTAGATTGTAGAAGACCATCTTCCATCAGCCACATCATCATCTAGATTCTAGAAGACCATATTCTATCAGCCACATCATCATCTAGATTCTAGAAGACCATCTTCCATCAGCCACATCATCATCTAGATTCTAGAAGACCATCTCCCATCAGCCACATCATCATCTAGATTCTAGAGACCATCTTCCATCAACCACATCATCATCTAGATTCTAGAAGACCATCTTCCATCAGCCACATCATCATCTAGATTCTAGAAGACCATCTTCTATCAGCCACATCATCATCTAGATTCTAGAAGACCATCTTCCATCAACCACATCATCAACTAGATTCTAGAAGACCATCTTCCATCAGCCACATCATCATCTAGATTCTAGAAGACCATCTTCCATCAGCCACATCATCATCTAGATTCTAGAAGACCATCTTACATCAGCCACATCATCATCTAGATTCTAGAAGACCATCTTCCATCAGCCACATCATCATCTAGATTCTAGAAGACCATCTTCCATCAGCCACATCATCATCTAGATTCTAGAAGACCATCTTCCATCAGCCATATCATCATCTAGATTCTAGAAGACCATCCTTCATCAGCCACATCATCATCTCGATTCTAGAAGACTATCTTCCATAAACCAAATAATCATCTAGATTCTAGAAGACCATCTTCCATCAGCCACATCATCATCTAGATTCTAGAAGACCATCTCCTATCAGCCACATCATCATCTAGACTCTAGAAGACCATCTTCCATCAACCACATCATCATCTAGATTCTAGAAGACCATCTCCCATCAGCCACATCATCATCTAGATTCTAGAAGACCATCTTCTATCAGCCACATCATCATCTAGATTCTAGAAGACCATCTTCCATCAGCCACATCATCATCTAGATTCTAGAAGACCATCTTCCATCAGCCACATCACCATCTAGATTCTAGAAGACCATCTTCCATCAGCCACATCATCATCTAGATTCTAGAAGACCATATTCCATCAGCCACATCACCATCTAGATTCTAGAAGACCATCTTCCATCAGCCACATCATCATCTAGATTCTAGAAGACAATCTCCTATCAGCCACATCATCATCTAGACTCTAGAAGACCATCTTCCATCAACCACATCATCATCTAGATTGTAGAAGACCATCTTCCATCAGCCACATCATCATCTAGATTCTAGAAGACCATCTTCCATCAACCACATCATCAACTAGATTCTAGAAGACCATCTTCCATCAGCCACATCATCATCTAGATTCTAGAAGACCATCTTCCATCAGCCACATCATCATCTAGATTCTAGAAGACCATCTTACATCAGCCACATCATCATCTAGATTCTAGAAGACCATCGTCCATCAGCCACATCATCATCTAGATTCTAGAAGACCATCTTCCATCAGCCACATCATCATCTAGATTCTAGAAGACCATCTTCCATCAGCCATATCATCATCTAGATTCTAGAAGACCATCCTTCATCAGCCACATCATCATCTCGATTCTAGAAGACTATCTTCCATAAACCAAATAATCATCTAGATTCTAGAAGACCATCTTCCATCAGCCACATCATCATCTAGATTCTAGAAGACCATCTCCTATCAGCCACATCATCATCTAGACTCTAGAAGACCATCTTCCATCAACCACATCATCATCTAGATTCTAGAAGACCATCTCCCATCAGCCACATCATCATCTAGATTCTAGAAGACCATCTTCTATCAGCCACATCATCATCTAGATTCTAGAAGACCATCTTCCATCAGCCACATCATCATCTAGATTCTAGAAGACCATCTTCCATCAGCCACATCACCATCTAGATTCTAGAAGACCATCTTCCATCAGCCACATCATCATCTAGATTCTAGAAGACCATATTCCATCAGCCACATCACCATCTAGATTCTAGAAGACCATCTTCCATCAGCCACATCATCATCTAGATTCTAGAAGACAATCTCCTATCAGCCACATCATCATCTAGACTCTAGAAGACCATCTTCCATCAACCACATCATCATCTAGATTGTAGAAGACCATCTTCCATCAGCCACATCATCATCTAGATTCTAGAAGACCATATTCTATCAGCCACATCATCATCTAGATTCTAGAAGACCATCTTCCATCAGCCACATCATCATCTAGATTCTAGAAGACCATCTTCCATCAGCCATATCACCATCTAGATTCTAGAAGACCATCCTTCATCAGCCACATCATCATCTAGATTCTAGAAGACCATCTTCTATCAGCCACATCATCATCTAGATTCTAGAAGACCATCTCCCATCAGCCACATCATCATCTAGATTCTAGAAGACCATCTTCTATCAGCCACATCATCATCTAGATTCTAGAAGACCATCTCCCATCAGCCACATCATCATCTAGATTCTAGAAGACCATCTTCCATCAACCACATCATCATCTAGATTCTAGAAGACCATCTTCCATCAGCCACATCACCATCTAGATTCTAGAAGACCATCTCCCATCAGCCACATCATCATCTAGATTCTAGAAGACCATATTCCATCAGCCACATCACCATCTAGATTCTAGAAGACCATCTTCCATCAGCCACATCATCATCTAGATTCTAGAAGACCCTCTCCTATCAGCCACATCATCATCTAGACTCTAGAAGACCATCTTCCATCAACCACATCATCATCTAGATTCTAGAAGACCATCTCCCATCAGCCACATCATCATCTAGATTCTAGAAGACCATCTCCCATCAGCCACATCATCATCTAGATTCTAGAAGACCATCTTCCATCAGCCACATCACCATCTAGATTCTAGAAGACCATCTTCCATCAGCCACATCATCATCTAGATTCTAGAAGACCTTCTCCTATCAGCCACATCATCATCTAGACTCTAGAAGACCATCTTCCATCAACCACATCATCATCTAGATTCTAGAAGACCATCTCCCATCAGCCACATCATCATCTAGATTCTAGAAGACCATCTTCTATCAGCCACATCATCATCTAGATTCTAGAAGACCATCTTCCATCAGCCACATCATCATCTAGATTCTAGAAGACCATCTTCCATCAGCCACATCACCATCTAGATTCTAGAAGACCATCTTCCATCAGCCACATCATCATCTAGATTCTAGAAGACCATATTCCATCAGCCACATCACCATCTAGATTCTAGAAGACCATCTTCCATCAGCCACATCATCATCTAGATTCTAGAAGACCATCTCCTATCAGCCACATCATCGACTAGACTCTAGAAGACCATCTTCCATCAACCACATCATCATCTAGATTGTAGAAGACCATCTTCCATCAGCCACATCATCATCTAGATTCTAGAAGACCATCTTCTATAAGCCACATCATCATCTAGAATCTAGAAGACCATCTTCCATCAGCCACATCATCATCTAGATTCTAGAAGACCATCTTCCATCAGCCATATCATCATCTAGATTCTAGAAGACCATCCTTCATCAGCCACATCATCATCTAGATTCTAGAAGACTATCTTCCATCAACCACATCATCATCTAGATTCTAGAAGACCATCTCCCATCAGCCACATCATCATCTAGATTCTAGAAGACCATCTTCTATCAGCCACATCATCATCTAGATTCTAGAAGACCATCTCCCATCAGCCACATCATCATCTAGATTCTAGAAGACCATCTTCTATAAGCCACATCATCATCTAGATTCTAGAAGACCATCTTCCATCAGCCACATCACCATCTAGATTCTAGAAGACCATCTTCCATCAGCCACATCATCATCTAGATTCTAGAAGACCATATTCCATCAGCCACATCATCATCTAGATTCTAGAAGACCATCTTCTATCAGCCACATCATCATCTAGATTCTAGAAGACCATCTCCCATCAGCCACATCATCATCTAGATTCTAGAAGACCATCTTCCATCAACCACATCATCATCTAGATTCTAGAAGACCATCTTCCATCAGCCACATCACCATCTAGATTCTAGAAGACCATCTTCCATCAGCCACATCATCATCTAGATTCTAGAACACCATATTCCATCAGCCACATCACCATCTAGATTCTAGAAGACCATCTTCCATCAGCCACATCATCATCTAGATTCTAGAAGACCATCTCCTATCAGCCACATCATCATCTAGACTCTAGAAGACCATCTTCCATCAACCACATCATCATCTAGATTGTAGAAGACCATCTTCCATCAGCCACATCATCATCTAGATTCTAGAAGACCATCTTCTATCAGCCACATCATCATCTAGATTCTAGAAGACCATCTTCCATCAGCCACATCATCATCTAGATTCTAGAAGACCATCTTCCATCAGCCATATCATCATCTAGATTCTAGAAGACCATCCTTCATCAGCCACATCATCATCTAGATTCTAGAAGACCATCTCCCATCAGCCACATCATCATCTAGATTCTAGAAGACCATCTTCTATCAGCCACATCATCATCTAGATTCTATAAGACCATCTCCCATCAGCCACATCATCATCTAGATTCTAGAAGACCATCTTCTATCAGCCACATCATCATCTAGATTCTAGAAGACCATCTCCCATCAGCCACATCATCATCTAGATTCTAGAAGACCATCTTCCATCAACCACATCATCATCTAGATTCTAGAAGACCATCTTCCATCAGCCACATCACCATCTAGATTCTAGAAGACCATCTTCCATCAGCCACATCATCATCTAGATTCTAGAAGACCATATTCCATCAGCCACATCACCATCTAGATTCTAGAAGACCATCTTCCATCAGCCACATCATCATCTAGATTCTAGAAGACCATCTCCTATCAGCCACATCATCATCTAGACTCTAGAAGACCATCTTCCATCAACCACATCATCATCTAGATTCTAGAAGACCATCTCCCATCAGCCACATCATCATCTAGATTCTAGAAGACCATCTTCTATCAGCCACATCATCATCTAGATTCTAGAAGACCATCTTCCATCAGCCACATCATCATCTAGATTCTAGAAGACCATCTTCCATCAGCCACATCACCATCTAGATTCTAGAAGACCATCTTCCATCAGCCACATCATCATCTAGATTCTAGAAGACCATATTCCATCAGCCACATCACCATCTAGATTCTAGAAGACCATCTTCCATCAGCCACATCATCATCTAGATTCTAGAAGACAATCTCCTATCAGCCACATCATCATCTAGACTCTAGAAGACCATCTTCCATCAACCACATCATCATCTAGATTGTAGAAGACCATCTTCCATCAGCCACATCATCATCTAGATTCTAGAAGACCATATTCTATCAGCCACATCATCATCTAGATTCTAGAAGACCATCTTCCATCAGCCACATCATCATCTAGATTCTAGAAGACCATCTTCCATCAGCCATATCACCATCTAGATTCTAGAAGACCATCCTTCATCAGCCACATCATCATCTAGATTCTAGAAGACCATCTTCTATCAGCCACATCATCATCTAGATTCTAGAAGACCATCTCCCATCAGCCACATCATCATCTAGATTCTAGAAGACCATCTTCTATCAGCCACATCATCATCTAGATTCTAGAAGACCATCTCCCATCAGCCACATCATCATCTAGATTCTAGAAGACCATCTTCCATCAACCACATCATCATCTAGATTCTAGAAGACCATCTTCCATCAGCCACATCACCATCTAGATTCTAGAAGACCATCTCCCATCAGCCACATCATCATCTAGATTCTAGAAGACCATATTCCATCAGCCACATCACCATCTAGATTCTAGAAGACCATCTTCCATCAGCCACATCATCATCTAGATTCTAGAAGACCCTCTCCTATCAGCCACATCATCATCTAGACTCTAGAAGACCATCTTCCATCAACCACATCATCATCTAGATTCTAGAAGACCATCTCCCATCAGCCACATCATCATCTAGATTCTAGAAGACCATCTCCCATCAGCCACATCATCATCTAGATTCTAGAAGACCATCTTCCATCAGCCACATCACCATCTAGATTCTAGAAGACCATCTTCCATCAGCCACATCATCATCTAGATTCTAGAAGACCTTCTCCTATCAGCCACATCATCATCTAGACTCTAGAAGACCATCTTCCATCAACCACATCATCATCTAGATTCTAGAAGACCATCTCCCATCAGCCACATCATCATCTAGATTCTAGAAGACCATATTCCATCAGCCACATCACCATCTAGATTCTAGAAGACCATCTTCCATCAGCCACATCACCATCTAGATTCTAGAAGACCATCTTCCATCAGCCACATCATCATCTAGATTCTAGAAGACCATATTCCATCAGCCACATCACCATCTAGATTCTAGAAGACCATCTTCCATCAGCCACATCACCATCTAGATTCTAGAAGACCATCTTCCATCAGCCACATCATCATCTAGATTCTAGAAGACCATCTCCTATCAGCCACATCATCGACTAGACTCTAGAAGACCATCTTCCATCAACCACATCATCATCTAGATTGTAGAAGACCATCTTCCATCAGCCACATCATCATCTAGATTCTAGAAGACCATCTTCTATAAGCCACATCATCATCTAGATTCTAGAAGACCATCTTCCATCAGCCACATCATCATCTAGATTCTAGAAGACCATCTTCCATCAGCCATATCATCATCTAGATTCTAGAAGACCATCCTTCATCAGCCACATCATCATCTAGATTCTAGAAGACTATCTTCCATCAACCACATCATCATCTAGATTCTAGAAGACCATCTCCCATCAGCCACATCATCATCTAGATTCTAGAAGACCATCTTCTATCAGCCACATCATCATCTAGATTCTAGAAGACCATCTCCCATCAGCCACATCATCATCTAGATTCTAGAAGACCATCTTCTATAAGCCACATCATCATCTAGATTCTAGAAGACCATCTTCCATCAGCCACATCACCATCTAGATTCTAGAAGACCATCTTCCATCAGCCACATCATCATCTAGATTCTAGAAGACCATATTCCATCAGCCACATCATCATCTAGATTCTAGAAGACCATCTTCTATCAGCCACATCATCATCTAGATTCTAGAAGACCATCTCCCATCAGCCACATCATCATCTAGATTCTAGAAGACCATCTTCCATCAACCACATCATCATCTAGATTCTAGAAGACCATCTTCCATCAGCCACATCACCATCTAGATTCTAGAAGACCATCTTCCATCAGCCACATCATCATCTAGATTCTAGAAGACCATATTCTATCAGCCACATCACCATCTAGATTCTAGAAGACCATCTTCCATCAGCCACATCATCATCTAGATTCTAGAAGACCATTTCCTATCAGCCATATCATCATCTAGACTCTAGAAGACCATCTTCCATCAACCACATCATCATCTAGATTCTAGAAGACCATCTCCCATCAGCCACATCATCATCTAGATTCTAGAAGACCGTCTTCTATCAGCCACATCATCATCTAGATTCTAGAAGACCATCTTCCATCAGCCACATCATCATCTAGATTCTAGAAGACCATCTTCCATCAGCCACATCACCATCTAGATTCTAGAAGACCATCATCCATCAGCCACATCATCATCTAGATTCTAGAAGACCATATTCCATCAGCCACATCACCATCTAGATTCTAGAAGACCATCTTCCATCAGCCACATCATCATCTAGATTCTAGAAGACCATCTCCTATCAGCCACATCATCATCTAGACTCTAGAAGACCATCTTCCATCAACCACATCATCATCTAGATTGTAGAAGACCATCTTCCATCAGCCACATCATCATCTAGATTCTAGAAGACCATATTCTATCAGCCACATCATCATCTAGATTCTAGAAGACCATCTTCCATCAGCCACATCATCATCTAGATTCTAGAAGACCATCTTCCATCAGCCATATCACCATCTAGATTCTAGAAGACCATCCTTCATCAGCCACATCATCATCTAGATTCTAGAAGACCATCTTCTATCAGCCACAACATCATCTAGATTCTAGAAGACCATCTCCCATCAGCCACATCATCATCTAGATTCTAGAAGACCATCTTCTATCAGCCACATCATCATCTAGATTCTAGAAGACCATCTCCCATCAGCCACATCATCATCTAGATTCTAGAAGACCATCTTCCATCAACAACATCATCATCTAGATTCTAGAAGACCATCTTCCATCAGCCACATCACCATCTAGATTCTAGAAGACCATCTCCCATCAGCCACATCATCATCTAGATTCTAGAAGACCATATTCCATCAGCCACATCACCATCTAGATTCTAGAAGACCATCTTCCATCAGCCACATCATCATCTAGATTCTAGAAGACCATCTCCCATCAGCCACATCATCATCTAGATTCTAGAAGACCATCTTCTATCAGCCACATCATCATCTAGATTCTAGAAGACCATCTTCCATCAGCCACATCACCATCTAGATTCTAGAAGACCATCTTCCATCAGCCACATCATCATCTAGATTCTAGAAGACCTTCTCCTATCAGCCACATCATCATCTAGACTCTAGAAGACCATCTTCCATCAACCACATCATCATCTAGATTCTAGAAGACCATCTCCCATCAGCCACATCATCATCTAGATTCTAGAAGACCATCTTCTATCAGCCACATCATCATCTAGATTCTAGAAGACCATCTTCCATCAGCCACATCATCATCTAGATTCTAGAAGACCATCTTCCATCAGCCACATCACCATCTAGATTCTAGAAGACCATCTTCCATCAGCCACATCATCATCTAGATTCTAGAAGACCATATTCCATCAGCCACATCACCATCTAGATTCTAGAAGACCATCTTCCATCAGCCACATCATCATCTAGATTCTAGAAGACCATCTCCTATCAGCCACATCATCATCTAGACTCTAGAAGACCATCTTCCATCAGCCATATCATCATCTAGATTCTAGAAGACCATCCTTCATCAGCCACATCATCATCTAGATTCTAGAAGACTATCTTCCATCAACCACATCATCATCTAGATTCTAGAAGACCATCTCCCATCAGCCACATCATCATCTAGATTCTAGAAGACCATCTTCTATCAGCCACATCATCATCTAGATTCTATAAGACCATCTCCCATCAGCCACATCATCATCTAGATTCTAGAAGACCATCTTCTATCAGCCACATCATCATCTAGATTCTAGAAGACCATCTCCCATCAGCCACATCATCATCTAGATTCTAGAAGACCATCTTCCATCAACCACATCATCATCTAGATTCTAGAAGACCATCTTCCATCAGCCACATCACCATCTAGATTCTAGAAGACCATCTTCCATCAGCCACATCATCATCTAGATTCTAGAAGACCATATTCCATCAGCCACATCACCATCTAGATTCTAGAAGACCATCTTCCATCAGCCACATCATCATCTAGATTCTAGAAGACCATCTCCTATCAGCCACATCATCATCTAGACTCTAGAAGACCATCTTCCATCAACCACATCATCATCTAGATTCTAGAAGACCATCTCCCATCAGCCACATCATCATCTAGATTCTAGAAGACCATCTTCTATCAGCCACATCATCATCTAGATTCTAGAAGACCATCTTCCATCAGCCACATCATCATCTAGATTCTAGAAGACCATCTTCCATCAGCCACATCACCATCTAGATTCTAGAAGACCATCTTCCATCAGCCACATCATCATCTAGATTCTAGAAGACCATATTCCATCAGCCACATCACCATCTAGATTCTAGAAGACCATCTTCCATCAGCCACATCATCATCTAGATTCTAGAAGACCATCTCCTATCAGCCACATCATCATCTAGACTCTAGAAGACCATCTTCCATCAACCACATCATCATCTAGATTGTAGAAGACCATCTTCCATCAGCCACATCATCATCTAGATTCTAGAAGACCATATTCTATCAGCCACATCATCATCTAGATTCTAGAAGACCATCTTCCATCAGCCACATCATCATCTAGATTCTAGAAGACCATCTTCCATCAGCCATATCACCATCTAGATTCTAGAAGACCATCCTTCATCAGCCACATCATCATCTAGATTCTAGAAGACCATCTTCTATCAGCCACATCATCATCTAGATTCTAGAAGACCATCTCCCATCAGCCACATCATCATCTAGATTCTAGAAGACCATCTTCTATCAGCCACATCATCATCTCGATTCTAGAAGACCATCTCCCATCAGCCACATCATCATCTAGATTCTAGAAGACCATCTTCCATCAACCACATCATCATCTAGATTCTAGAAGACCATCTTCCATCAGCCACATCACCATCTAGATTCTAGAAGACCATCTCCCATCAGCCACATCATCATCTAGATTCTAGAAGACCATATTCCATCAGCCACATCACCATCTAGATTCTAGAAGACCATCTTCCATCAGCCACATCATCATCTAGATTCTAGAAGACCATCTTCCATCAGCCACATCATCATCTAGACTCTAGAAGACCATCTTCCATCAGCCACATCACCATCTAGATTCTAGAAGACCATCTTCCATCAGCCACATCATCATCTAGATTCTAGAAGACCATCTCCTATCAGCCACATCATCGACTAGACTCTAGAAGACCATCTTCCATCAACCACATCATCATCTAGATTGTAGAAGACCATCTTCCATCAGCCACATCATCATCTAGATTCTAGAAGACCATCTTCTATAAGCCACATCATCATCTAGATTCTAGAAGACCATCTTCCATCAGCCACATCATCATCTAGATTCTAGAAGACCATCTTCCATCAGCCATATTCACATCTAGATTCTAGAAGACCATCCTTCATCAGCCACATCATCATCTAGATTCTAGAAGACTATCTTCCATCAACCACATCATCATCTAGATTCTAAAAGACCATCTCCCATCAGCCACATCATCATCTAGATTCTAGAAGACCATCTTCTATCAGCCACATCATCATCTAGATTCTAGAAGACCATCTCCCATCAGCCACATCGTCATCTAGATTCTAGAAGACCATCTTCTATAAGCCACATCATCATCTAGATTCTAGAAGACCATCTTCCATCAGCCACATCACCATCTAGATTCTAGAAGACCATCTTCCATCAGCCACATCATCATCTAGATTCTAGAAGACCATATTCCATCAGCCACATCATCATCTAGATTCTAGAAGACCATCTTCTATCAGCCACATCATCATCTAGATTCTAGAAGACCATCTCCCATCAGCCACATCATCATCTAGATTCTAGAAGACCATCTTCCATCAACCACATCATCATCTAGATTCTAGAAGACCATCTTCCATCAGCCACATCACCATCTAGATTCTAGAAGACCATCTTCCATCAGCCACATCATCATCTAGATTCTAGAAGACCATATTCTATCAGCCACATCACCATCTAGATTCTAGAAGACCATCTTCCATCAGCCACATCATCATCTAGATTCTAGAAGACCATCTCCTATCAGCCATATCATCATCTAGACTCTAGAAGACCATCTTCCATCAACCACATCATCATCTAGATTCTAGAAGACCATCTCCCATCAGCCACATCATCATCTAGATTCTAGAAGACCGTCTTCTATCAGCCACATCATCATCTAGATTCTAGAAGACCATCTTCCATCAGCCACATCATCATCTAGATTCTAGAAGACCATCTTCCATCAGCCACATCACCATCTAGATTCTAGAAGACCATCATCCATCAGCCACATCATCATCTAGATTCTAGAAGACCATATTCCATCAGCCACATCACCATCTAGATTCTAGAAGACCATCTTCCATCAGCCACATCATCATCTAGATTCTAGAAGACCATCTCCTATCAGCCAAATCATCATCTAGACTCTAGAAGACCATCTTCCATCAACCACATCATCATCTAGATTGTAGAAGACCATCTTCCATCAGCCACATCATCATCTAGATTCTAGAAGACCATATTCTATCAGCCACATCATCATCTAGATTCTAGAAGACCATCTTCCATCAGCCACATCATCATCTAGATTCTAGAAGACCATCTTCCATCAGCCATATCACCATCTAGATTCTAGAAGACCATCCTTCATCAGTCACATCATCATCTAGATTCTAGAAGACCATCTTCTATCAGCCACATCATCATCTAGATTCTAGAAGACCATCTCCCATCAGCCACATCATCATCTAGATTCTAGAAGACCATCTTCTATCAGCCACATCATCATCTAGATTCTAGAAGACCATCTCCCATCAGCCACATCATCATCTAGATTCTAGAAGACCATCTTCCATCAACAACATCATCATCTAGATTCTAGAAGACCATCTTCCATCAGCCACATCACCATCTAGATTCTAGAAGACCATCTCCCATCAGCCACATCATCATCTAGATTCTAGAAGACCATATTCCATCAGCCACATCACCATCTAGATTCTAGAAGACCATCTTCCATCAGCCACATCATCATCTAGATTCTAGAAGACCATCTCCCATCAGCCACATCATCATCTAGATTCTAGAAGACCATCTTCTATCAGCCACATCATCATCTAGATTCTAGAAGACCATCTTCCATCAGCCACATCACCATCTAGATTCTAGAAGACCATCTTCCATCAGCCACATCATCATCTAGATTCTAGAAGACCTTCTCCTATCAGCCACATCATCATCTAGACTCTAGAAGACCATCTTCCATCAACCACATCATCATCTAGATTCTAGAAGACCATCTCCCATCAGCCACATCATCATCTAGATTCTAGAAGACCATCTTCTATCAGCCACATCATCATCTAGATTCTAGAAGACCATCTCCCATCAGCCACATCATCATCTAGATTCTAGAAGACCATCTTCCATCAACAACATCATCATCTAGATTCTAGAAGACCATCTTCCATCAGCCACATCACCATCTAGATTCTAGAAGACCATCTCCCATCAGCCACATCATCATCTAGATTCTAGAAGACCATATTCCATCAGCCACATCACCATCTAGATTCTAGAAGACCATCTCCTATCAGCCACATCATCATCTAGACTCTAGAAGACCATCTTCCATCAGCCATATCATCATCTAGATTCTAGAAGACCATCCTTCATCAGCCACATCATCATCTAGATTCTAGAAGACTATCTTCCATCAACCACATCATCATCTAGATTCTAGAAGACCATCTCCCATCAGCCACATCATCATCTAGATTCTAGAAGACCATCTTCTATCAGCCACATCATCATCTAGATTCTATAAGACCATCTCCCATCAGCCACATCATCATCTAGATTCTACAAGACCATCTTCTATCAGCCACATCATCATCTAGATTCTAGAAGACCATCTCCCATCAGCCACTTCATCATCTAGATTCTAGAAGACCATCTTCCATCAACCACATCATCATCTAGATTCTAGAAGACCATCTTCCATCAGCCACATCACCATCTAGATTCTAGAAGACCATCTTCCATCAGCCACATCATCATCTAGATTCTAGAAGACCATATTCCATCAGCCACATCACCATCTAGATTCTAGAAGACCATCTTCCATCAGCCACATCATCATCTAGATTCTAGAAGACCATCTCCTATCAGCCACATCATCATCTAGACTCTAGAAGACCATCTTCCATCAACCACATCATCATCTAGATTCTAGAAGACCATCTCCCATCAGCCACATCATCATCTAGATTCTAGAAGACCATCTTCTATCAGCCACATCATCATCTAGATTCTAGAAGACCATCTTCCATCAGCCACATCATCATCTAGATTCTAGAAGACCATCTTCCATCAGCCACATCACCATCTAGATTCTAGAAGACCATCTTCCATCAGCCACATCATCATCTAGATTCTAGAAGACCATATTCCATCAGCCACATCACCATCTAGATTCTAGAAGACCATCTTCCATCAGCCACATCATCATCTAGATTCTAGAAGACCATCTCCTATCAGCCACATCATCATCTAGACTGTAGAAGACCATCTTCCATCAACCACATCATCATCTAGATTGTAGAAGACCATCTTCCATCAGCCACATCATCATCTAGATTCTAGAAGACCATATTCTATCAGCCACATCATCATCTAGATTCTAGAAGACCATCTTCCATCAGCCACATCATCATCTAGATTCTAGAAGACCATCTTCCATCAGCCATATCACCATCTAGATTCTAGAAGACCATCCTTCATCAGCCACATCATCATCTAGATTCTAGAAGACCATCTTCTATCAGCCACATCATCATCTAGATTCTAGAAGACCATCTCCCATCAGCCACATCATCATCTAGATTCTAGAAGACCATCTTCTATCAGCCACATCATCATCTCGATTCTAGAAGACCATCTCCCATCAGCCACATCATCATCTAGATTCTAGAAGACCATCTTCCATCAACCACATCATCATCTAGATTCTAGAAGACCATCTTCCATCAGCCACATCACCATCTAGATTCTAGAAGACCATCTCCCATCAGCCACATCATCATCTAGATTCTAGAAGACCATATTCCATCAGCCACATCACCATCTAGATTCTAGAAGACCATCTTCCATCAGCCACATCATCATCTAGATTCTAGAAGACCCTCTCCTATCAGCCACATCATCATCTAGACTCTAGAAGACCATCTTCCATCAACCACATCATCATCTAGATTCTAGAAGACCATCTCCCATCAGCCACATCATCATCTAGATTCTAGAAGACCATCTCCCATCAGCCACATCATCATCTAGATTCTAGAAGACCATCTTCCATCAGCCACATCACCATCTAGATTCTAGAAGACCATCTTCCATCAGCCACATCATCATCTAGATTCTAGAAGACCATCTCCTATCAGCCACATCATCATCTAGACTCTAGAAGACCATCTTCCATCAACCACATCATCATCTAGATTCTAGAAGACCATCTCCCATCAGCCACATCATCATCTAGATTCTAGAAGACCATCTTCTATCAGCCACATCATCATCTAGATTCTAGAAGACCATCTTCCATCAGCCACATCATCATCTAGATTCTAGAAGACCATCTTCCATCAGCCACATCACCATCTAGATTCTAGAAGACCATCTTCCATCAGCCACATCATCATCTAGATTCTAGAAGACCATATTCCATCAGCCACATCACCATCTAGATTCTAGAAGACCATCTTCCATCAGCCACATCATCATCTAGATTGTAGAAGACCATCTCCTATCAGCCACATCATCGACTAGACTCTAGAAGACCATCTTCCATCAACCACATCATCATCTAGATTGTAGAAGACCATCTTCCATCAGCCACATCATCATCTAGATTCTAGAAGACCATCTTCTATAAGCCACATCATCATCTAGATTCTAGAAGACCATCTTCCATCAGCCACATCATCATCTAGATTCTAGAAGACCATCTTCCATCAGCCATATTCACATCTAGATTCTAGAAGACCATCCTTCATCAGCCACATCATCATCTAGATTCTAGAAGACTATCTTCCATCAACCACATCATCATCTAGATTCTAAAAGACCATCTCCCATCAGCCACATCATCATCTAGATTCTAGAAGACCATCTTCTATCAGCCACATCATCATCTAGATTCTAGAAGACCATCTCCCATCAGCCACATCGTCATCTAGATTCTAGAAGACCATCTTCTATAAGCCACATCATCATCTAGATTCTAGAAGACCATCTTCCATCAGCCACATCACCATCTAGATTCTAGAAGACCATCTTCCATCAGCCACATCATCATCTAGATTCTAGAAGACCATATTCCATCAGCCACATCATCATCTAGATTCTAGAAGACCATCTTCTATCAGCCACATCATCATCTAGATTCTAGAAGACCATCTCCCATCAGCCACATCATCATCTAGATTCTAGAAGACCATCTTCCATCAACCACATCGTCATCTAGATTCTAGAAGACCATCTTCCATCAGCCACATCACCATCTAGATTCTAGAAGACCATCTTCCATCAGCCACATCATCATCTAGATTCTAGAAGACCATATTCTATCAGCCACATCACCATCTAGATTCTAGAAGACCATCTTCCATCAGCCACATCATCATCTAGATTCTAGAAGACCATCTCCTATCAGCCATATCATCATCTAGACTCTAGAAGACCATCTTCCATCAACCACATCATCATCTAGATTCTAGAAGACCATCTCCCATCAGCCACATCATCATCTAGATTCTAGAAGACCGTCTTCTATCAGCCACATCATCATCTAGATTCTGGAAGACCATCTTCCATCAGCCACATCATCATCTAGATTCTAGAAGACCATCTTCCATCAGCCACATCACCATCTAGATTCTAGAAGACCATCATCCATCAGCCACATCATCATCTAGATTCTAGAAGACCATATTCCATCAGCCACATCACCATCTAGATTCTAGAAGACCATCTTCCATCAGCCACATCATCATCTAGATTCTAGAAGACCATCTCCTATCAGCCACATCATCATCTAGACTCTAGAAGACCATCTTCCATCAACCACATCATCATCTAGATTGTAGAAGACCATCTTCCATCAGCCACATCATCATCTAGATTCTAGAAGACCATATTCTATCAGCCACATCATCATCTAGATTCTAGAAGACCATCTTCCATCAGCCACATCATCATCTAGATTCTAGAAGACCATCTTCTATCAGCCACAACATCATCTAGATTCTAGAAGACCATCTCCCATCAGCCACATCATCATCTAGATTCTAGAAGACCATCTTCTATCAGCCACATCATCATCTAGATTCTAGAAGACCATCTCCCATCAGCCACATCATCATCTAGATTCTAGAAGACCATCTTCCATCAACAACATCATCATCTAGATTCTAGAAGACCATCTTCCATCAGCCACATCACCATCTAGATTCTAGAAGACCATCTCCCATCAGCCACATCATCATCTAGATTCTAGAAGACCATATTCCATCAGCCACATCACCATCTAGATTCTAGAAGACCATCTTCCATCAGCCACATCATCATCTAGATTCTAGAAGACCATCTCCCATCAGCCACATCATCATCTAGATTCTAGAAGACCATCTTCTATCAGCCACATCATCATCTAGATTCTAGAAGACCATCTTCCATCAGCCACATCACCATCTAGATTCTAGAAGACCATCTTCCATCAGCCACATCATCATCTAGATTCTAGAAGACCTTCTCCTATCAGCCACATCATCATCTAGACTCTAGAAGACCATCTTCCATCAACCACATCATCATCTAGATTCTAGAAGACCATCTCCCATCAGCCACATCATCATCTAGATTCTAGAAGACCATCTTCTATCAGCCACATCATCATCTAGATTCTAGAAGACCATCTTCCATCAGCCACATCATCATCTAGATTCTAGAAGACCATCTTCCATCAGCCACATCACCATCTAGATTCTAGAAGACCATCTTCCATCAGCCACATCATCATCTAGATTCTAGAAGACCATATTCCATCAGCCACATCACCATCTAGATTCTAGAAGACCATCTTCCATCAGCCACATCATCATCTAGATTCTAGAAGACCATCTCCTATCAGCCACATCATCATCTAGACTCTAGAAGACCATCTTCTATCAGCCACATCATCATCTAGATTCTATAAGACCATCTCCCATCAGCCACATCATCATCTAGATTCTAGAAGACCATCTTCTATCAGCCACATCATCATCTAGATTCTAGAAGACCATCTCCCATCAGCCACATCATCATCTAGATTCTAGAAGACCATCTTCCATCAACCACATCATCATCTAGATTCTAGAAGACCATCTTCCATCAGCCACATCACCATCTAGATTCTAGAAGACCATCTTCCATCAGCCACATCATCATCTAGATTCTAGAAGACCATATTCCATCAGCCACATCACCATCTAGATTCTAGAAGACCATCTTCCATCAGCCACATCATCATCTAGATTCTAGAAGACCATCTCCTATCAGCCACATCATCATCTAGACTCTAGAAGACCATCTTCCATCAACCACATCATCATCTAGATTCTAGAAGACCATCTCCCATCAGCCACATCATCATCTAGATTCTAGAAGACCATCTTCTATCAGCCACATCATCATCTAGATTCTAGAAGACCATCTTCCATCAGCCACATCATCATCTAGATTCTAGAAGACCATCTTCCATCAGCCACATCACCATCTAGATTCTAGAAGACCATCTTCCATCAGCCACATCATCATCTAGATTCTAGAAGACCATATTCCATCAGCCACATCACCATCTAGATTCTAGAAGACCATCTTCCATCAGCCACATCATCATCTAGATTCTAGAAGACCATCTCCTATCAGCCACATCATCATCTAGACTCTAGAAGACCATCTTCCATCAACCACATCATCATCTAGATTGTAGAAGACCATCTTCCATCAGCCACATCATCATCTAGATTCTAGAAGACCATATTCTATCAGCCACATCATCATCTAGATTCTAGAAGACCATCTTCCATCAGCCACATCATCATCTAGATTCTAGAAGACCATCTTCCATCAGCCATATCACCATCTAGATTCTAGAAGACCATCCTTCATCAGCCACATCATCATCTAGATTCTAGAAGACCATCTTCTATCAGCCACATCATCATCTAGATTCTAGAAGACCATCTCCCATCAGCCACATCATCATCTAGATTCTAGAAGACCATCTTCTATCAGCCACATCATCATCTCGATTCTAGAAGACCATCTCCCATCAGCCACATCATCATCTAGATTCTAGAAGACCATCTTCCATCAACCACATCATCATCTAGATTCTAGAAGACCATCTTCCATCAGCCACATCACCATCTAGATTCTAGAAGACCATCTCCCATCAGCCACATCATCATCTAGATTCTAGAAGACCATATTCCATCAGCCACATCACCATCTAGATTCTAGAAGACCATCTTCCATCAGCCACATCATCATCTAGATTCTAGAAGACCCTCTCCTATCAGCCACATCATCATCTAGACTCTAGAAGACCATCTTCCATCAACCACATCATCATCTAGATTCTAGAAGACCATCTCCCATCAG
Organism: Salvelinus fontinalis; assembly: GCF_029448725.1. Lineage (NCBI taxonomy): Eukaryota > Metazoa > Chordata > Actinopteri > Salmoniformes > Salmonidae > Salvelinus > Salvelinus fontinalis. The sequence continues at coordinate 49,537,524 of NC_074692.1, forward strand.
CCACATCATCATCTAGATTCTAGAAGACCATCTCCCATCAGCCACATCATCATCTAGATTCTAGAAGACCATCTTCCATCAGCCACATCACCATCTAGATTCTAGAAGACCATCTTCCATCAGCCACATCATCATCTAGATTCTAGAAGACCTTCTCCTATCAGCCACATCATCATCTAGACTCTAGAAGACCATCTTCCATCAACCACATCATCATCTAGATTCTAGAAGACCATCTCCCATCAGCCACATCATCATCTAGATTCTAGAAGACCATCTTCTATCAGCCACATCATCATCTAGATTCTAGAAGACCATCTTCCATCAGCCACATCATCATCTAGATTCTAGAAGACCATCTTCCATCAGCCACATCATCATCTAGATTCTAGAAGACCATCTCCTATCAGCCACATCATCGACTAGACTCTAGAAGACCATCTTCCATCAACCACATCATCATCTAGATTGTAGAAGACCATCTTCCATCAGCCACATCATCATCTAGATTCTAGAAGACCATCTTCTATAAGCCACATCATCATCTAGATTCTAGAAGACCATCTTCCATCAGCCACATCATCATCTAGATTCTAGAAGACCATCTTCCATCAGCCATATTCACATCTAGATTCTAGAAGACCATCCTTCATCAGCCACATCATCATCTAGATTCTAGAAGACTATCTTCCATCAACCACATCATCATCTAGATTCTAAAAGACCATCTCCCATCAGCCACATCATCATCTAGATTCTAGAAGACCATCTTCTATCAGCCACATCATCATCTAGATTCTAGAAGACCATCTCCCATCAGCCACATCGTCATCTAGATTCTAGAAGACCATCTTCTATAAGCCACATCATCATCTAGATTCTAGAAGACCATCTTCCATCAGCCACATCACCATCTAGATTCTAGAAGACCATCTTCCATCAGCCACATCATCATCTAGATTCTAGAAGACCATATTCCATCAGCCACATCATCATCTAGATTCTAGAAGACCATCTTCTATCAGCCACATCATCATCTAGATTCTAGAAGACCATCTCCCATCAGCCACATCATCATCTAGATTCTAGAAGACCATCTTCCATCAACCACATCATCATCTAGATTCTAGAAGACCATCTTCCATCAGCCACATCACCATCTAGATTCTAGAAGACCATCTTCCATCAGCCACATCATCATCTAGATTCTAGAAGACCATATTCTATCAGCCACATCACCATCTAGATTCTAGAAGACCATCTTCCATCAGCCACATCATCATCTAGATTCTAGAAGACCATCTCCTATCAGCCATATCATCATCTAGACTCAAGAAGACCATCTTCCATAAACCACATCATCATCTAGATTCTAGAAGACCATCTCCCATCAGCCACATCATCATCTAGATTCTAGAAGACCGTCTTCTATCAGCCACATCATCATCTAGATTCTAGAAGACCATCTTCCATCAGCCACATCATCATCTAGATTCTAGAAGACCATCTTCCATCAGCCACATCACCATCTAGATTCTAGAAGACCATCATCCATCAGCCACATCATCATCTAGATTCTAGAAGACCATATTCCATCAGCCACATCACCATCTAGATTCTAGAAGACCATCTTCCATCAACCACATCATCATCTAGATTGTAGAAGACCATCTTCCATCAGCCACATCATCATCTAGATTCTAGAAGACCATATTCTATCAGCCACATCATCATCTAGATTCTAGAAGACCATCTTCCATCAGCCACACATCATCTAGATTCTAGAAGACCATCTTCCATCAGCCATATCACCATCTAGATTCTAGAAGACCATCCTTCATCAGCCACATCATCATCTAGATTCTAGAAGACCATCTTCTATCAGCCACATCATCATCTAGATTCTAGAAGACCATCTCCCATCAGCCACATCATCATCTAGATTCTAGAAGACCATCTTCTATCAGCCACATCATCATCTAGATTCTAGAAGACCATCTCCCATCAGCCACATCATCATCTAGATTCTAGAAGACCATCTTCCATCAACAACATCATCATCTAGATTCTAGAAGACCATCTTCCATCAGCCACATCACCATCTAGATTCTAGAAGACCATCTCCCATCAGCCACATCAACATCTAGATTCTAGAAGACCATATTCCATCAGCCACATCACCATCTAGATTCTAGAAGACCATCTTCCATCAGCCACATCATCATCTAGATTCTAGAAGACCATCTCCCATCAGCCACATCATCATCTAGATTCTAGAAGACCATCTTCTATCAGCCACATCATCATCTAGATTCTAGAAGACCATCTTCCATCAGCCACATCACCATCTAGATTCTAGAAGACCATCTTCCATCAGCCACATCATCATCTAGATTCTAGAAGACCTTCTCCTATCAGCCACATCATCATCTAGATTCTAGAAGACCATCTTCCATCAGCCACATCATCATCTAGATTCTAGAAGACCATCTTCCATCAGCCACATCACCATCTAGATTCTAGAAGACCATCTTCCATCAGCCACATCATCATCTAGATTCTAGAAGACCATCTCCCATCAGCCACATCATCATCTAGATTCTAGAAGACCATCTTCCATCAGCCATATCACCATCTAGATTCTAGAAGACCATCCTTCATCAGCCACATCATCATCTAGATTCTAGAAGACCATCTTCTATCAGCCACATCATCATCTAGATTCTAGAAGACCATCTCCCATCAGCCACATCATCATCTAGATTCTAGAAGACCATCTTCTATCAGCCACATCATCATCTAGATTCTAGAAGACCATCTCCCATCAGCCACATCATCATCTAGATTCTAGAAGACCATCTTCCATCAACAACATCATCATCTAGATTCTAGAAGACCATCTTCCATCAGCCACATCACCATCTAGATTCTAGAAGACCATCTCCCATCAGCCACATCAACATCTAGATTCTAGAAGACCATATTCCATCAGCCACATCACCATCTAGATTCTAGAAGACCATCTTCCATCAGCCACATCATCATCTAGATTCTAGAAGACCATCTCCCATCAGCCACATCATCATCTAGATTCTAGAAGACCATCTTCTATCAGCCACATCATCATCTAGATTCTAGAAGACCATCTTCCATCAGCCACATCACCATCTAGATTCTAGAAGACCATCTTCCATCAGCCACATCATCATCTAGATTCTAGAAGACCTTCTCCTATCAGCCACATCATCATCTAGATTCTAGAAGACCATCTTCCATCAGCCACATCATCATCTAGATTCTAGAAGACCATCTTCCATCAGCCACATCACCATCTAGATTCTAGAAGACCATCTTCCATCAGCCACATCATCATCTAGATTCTAGAAGACCATCTCCCATCAGCCACATCATCATCTAGATTCTAGAAGACCATCTTCTATCAGCCACATCATCATCTAGATTCTAGAAGACCATCTTCCATCAGCCACATCATCATCTAGATTCTAGAAGACCATCTTCCATCAGCCACATCACCATCTAGATTCTAGAAGACCATCTTCCATCAGCCACATCATCATCTAGATTCTAGAAGACCATATTCCATCAGCCACATCACCATCTAGATTCTAGAAGACCATCTTCCATCAGCCACATCATCATCTAGATTCTAGAAGACCATCTCCTATCAGCCACATCATCATCTAGACTCTAGAAGACCATCTTCCATCAACCACATCATCATCTAGATTGTAGAAGACCATCTTCCATCAGCCACATCATCATCTAGATTCTAGAAGACCATCTTCTATAAGCCACATCATCATCTAGATTCTAGAAGACCATCATCCATCAGCCACATCATCATCTAGATTCTAGAAGACCATCTTCAATCAGCCATATCATCATCTAGATTCTAGAAGACCATCCTTCATCAGCCACATCATCATCTAGATTCTAGAAGACTATCTTCCATCAACCACATCATCATCTAGATTCTAGAAGACCATCTCCCATCAGCCACATCATCATCTAGATTCTAGAAGACCATCTTCTATCAGCCACATCATCATCTAGATTCTAGAAGACCATCTCCCATCAGCCACATCATCATCTAGATTCTAGAAGACCATCTTCTATAAGCCACATCATCATCTAGATTGTAGAAGACCATCTCCCATCAGCCACATCATCATCTAGATTCTAGAAGACCATCTTCCATCAACCACATCATCATCTAGATTCTAGAAGACCATCTTCCATCAGCCACATCACCATCTAGATTCTAGAAGACCATCTCCCATCAGCCACATCATCATCTAGATTCTAGAAGACCATCTTCCATCAGCCACATCATCATCTAGATTCTATAGGACCATCTCCCATCAGCCACATCATCATTTAGATTCTAGAAGACCATCTTCTATCACCCACATCATCATCTAGATTCTAGAAGACCATCTTCCATCAACCACATCATCATCTAGATTCTAGAAGACCATCTTCCATCAGCCACATCATCATCTAGATTCTAGAAGACCATCTTCCATCAGCCACATCATCATCTAGATTCTAGAAGACCATCTTCCATCAGCCACATCATCATCTAGATTCTAGAAGACCATCTTCCATCAGCCACATCATCATCTAGATTCTAGAAGACCATCTTCCATCAGCCACACCATCATCTAGATTCTAGAAGACCATCTTCCATCAGCCACATCATCGTCTAGATTCTAGAAGACCATCTTCCATCAGCCACATCATCATCTAGATTCTAGAAGACCATCTTCCATCAGCTACATCATCATCTAGATTCTAGAAGACCATCTTCCATCAGCCACATCATCATCTAGATTCTAGAAGACCATCTTCCATCAGCCACATCATCATCTAGATTCTAGAAGACCATCTCCCATCAGCCACATCATCATCTAGATTCTAGAAGACCATCCTCCATCAGCCACATCATCATCTAGATTCTAGAAGACTATCTTCCATCAACCACATCATTATCTAGATTCTAGAAGACCATCTCCCATCAGCCACATCATCATCTAGATTCTAGAATACCATCTTCTATCAGCCACATCATCATCTAGATTCTAGAATACCATCTCCCATCAGCCACATCATCATCTAGATTCTAGAAGACCATCTTCCATCAACCACATCATCATCTAGATTCTAGAAGACCATCTCCCATCAGCCACATCATCATCTAGATTCTAGAAGACCATCTTCTATCAGCCACATCATCATCTAGATTCTAGAAGACCATCTCCCATCAGCCACACCATCATCTAGATTCTAGAAGACCATCTTACATCAACTGCAACGTTATCTATCTGTAGAAGATCATCGCCCATCAGCTATATCATTATCAAGATTCTAGAAGACCGTTTTCCATCAACTACTTTATTATATAGATCATAGAAGACAATGTCCAATGAACTACGCCATTATCTAGATTATAGAAGACCATCTCCCATCAACTACTTTATTATATAGATTATAGAAGACAATGTCCAATCAACTACGCCATCATCTAGATTCTAAAAGACCATCTCCCATCAGCCACATCACCATCTAGATTCTAGAAGACCATCTTCCATCAGCCACATCATCATCTAGATTCTAGAAGACCATCTCCTATCAGCCACATCATCGACTAGACTCTAGAAGACCATCTTCCATCAACCACATCATCATCTAGATTGTAGAAGACCATCTTCCATCAGCCACATCATCATCTAGATTCTAGAAGACCATCTTCTATAAGCCACATCATCATCTAGATTCTAGAAGACCATCTTCCATCAGCCACATCATCATCTAGATTCTAGAAGACCATCTTCCATCAGCCATATTCACATCTAGATTCTAGAAGACCATCCTTCATCAGCCACATCATCATCTAGATTCTAGAAGACTATCTTCCATCAACCACATCATCATCTAGATTCTAAAAGACCATCTCCCATCAGCCACATCATCATCTAGATTCTAGAAGACCATCTTCTATCAGCCACATCATCATCTAGATTCTAGAAGACCATCTCCCATCAGCCACATCGTCATCTAGATTCTAGAAGACCATCTTCTATAAGCCACATCATCATCTAGATTCTAGAAGACCATCTTCCATCAGCCACATCACCATCTAGATTCTAGAAGACCATCTTCCATCAGCCACATCATCATCTAGATTCTAGAAGACCATATTCCATCAGCCACATCATCATCTAGATTCTAGAAGACCATCTTCTATCAGCCACATCATCATCTAGATTCTAGAAGACCATCTCCCATCAGCCACATCATCATCTAGATTCTAGAAGACCATCTTCCATCAACCACATCATCATCTAGATTCTAGAAGACCATCTTCCATCAGCCACATCACCATCTAGATTCTAGAAGACCATCTTCCATCAGCCACATCATCATCTAGATTCTAGAAGACCAAAGTCTATCAGCCACATCACCATCTAGATTCTAGAAGACCATCTTCCATCAGCCACATCATCATCTAGATTCTAGAAGACCATCTCCTATCAGCCATATCATCATCTAGACTCAAGAAGACCATCTTCCATAAACCACATCATCATCTAGATTCTAGAAGACCATCTCCCATCAGCCACATCATCATCTAGATTCTAGAAGACCGTCTTCTATCAGCCACATCATCATCTAGATTCTAGAAGACCATCTTCCATCAGCCACATCATCATCTAGATTCTAGAAGACCATCTTCCATCAGCCACATCACCATCTAGATTCTAGAAGACCATCATCCATCAGCCACATCATCATCTAGATTCTAGAAGACCATATTCCATCAGCCACATCACCATCTAGATTCTAGAAGACCATCTTCCATCAACCACATCATCATCTAGATTGTAGAAGACCATCTTCCATCAGCCACATCATCATCTAGATTCTAGAAGACCATATTCTATCAGCCACATCATCATCTAGATTCTAGAAGACCATCTTCCATCAGCCACACATCATCTAGATTCTAGAAGACCATCTTCCATCAGCCATATCACCATCTAGATTCTAGAAGACCATCCTTCATCAGCCACATCATCATCTAGATTCTAGAAGACCATCTTCTATCAGCCACATCATCATCTAGATTCTAGAAGACCATCTCCCATCAGCCACATCATCATCTAGATTCTAGAAGACCATCTTCTATCAGCCACATCATCATCTAGATTCTAGAAGACCATCTCCCATCAGCCACATCATCATCTAGATTCTAGAAGACCATCTTCCATCAACAACATCATCATCTAGATTCTAGAAGACCATCTTCCATCAGCCACATCACCATCTAGATTCTAGAAGACCATCTCCCATCAGCCACATCAACATCTAGATTCTAGAAGACCATATTCCATCAGCCACATCACCATCTAGATTCTAGAAGACCATCTTCCATCAGCCACATCATCATCTAGATTCTAGAAGACCATCTCCCATCAGCCACATCATCATCTAGATTCTAGAAGACCATCTTCTATCAGCCACATCATCATCTAGATTCTAGAAGACCATCTTCCATCAGCCACATCACCATCTAGATTCTAGAAGACCATCTTCCATCAGCCACATCATCATCTAGATTCTAGAAGACCTTCTCCTATCAGCCACATCATCATCTAGATTCTAGAAGACCATCTTCCATCAGCCACATCATCATCTAGATTCTAGAAGACCATCTTCCATCAGCCACATCACCATCTAGATTCTAGAAGACCATCTTCCATCAGCCACATCATCATCTAGATTCTAGAAGACCATCTCCCATCAGCCACATCATCATCTAGATTCTAGAAGACCATCTTCTATCAGCCACATCATCATCTAGATTCTAGAAGACCATCTTCCATCAGCCACATCATCATCTAGATTCTAGAAGACCATCTTCCATCAGCCACATCACCATCTAGATTCTAGAAGACCATCTTCCATCAGCCACATCATCATCTAGATTCTAGAAGACCATATTCCATCAGCCACATCACCATCTAGATTCTAGAAGACCATCTTCCATCAGCCACATCATCATCTAGATTCTAGAAGACCATCTCCTATCAGCCACATCATCATCTAGACTCTAGAAGACCATCTTCCATCAACCACATCATCATCTAGAATGTAGAAGACCATCTTCCATCAGCCACATCATCATCTAGATTCTAGAAGACCATCTTCTATAAGCCACATCATCATCTAGATTCTAGAAGACCATCATCCATCAGCCACATCATCATCTAGATTCTAGAAGACCATCTTCAATCAGCCATATCATCATCTAGATTCTAGAAGACCATCCTTCATCAGCCACATCATCATCTAGATTCTAGAAGACTATCTTCCATCAACCACATCATCATCTAGATTGTAGAAGACCATCTTCTATCAGCCACATCATCATCTAGATTCTAGAAGACCATCTCCCATCAGCCACATCATCATCTAGATTCTAGAAGACCATCTTCTATAAGCCACATCATCATCTAGATTGTAGAAGACCATCTCCCATCAGCCACATCATCATCTAGATTCTAGAAGACCATCTTCCATCAACCACATCATCATCTAGATTCTAGAAGACCATCTTCCATCAGCCACATCACCATCTAGATTCTAGAAGACCATCTCCCATCAGCCACATCATCATCTAGATTCTAGAAGACCATCTTCCATCAGCCACATCATCATCTAGATTCTATAGGACCATCTCCCATCAGCCACATCATCATTTAGATTCTAGAAGACCATCTTCTATCACCCACATCATCATCTAGATTCTAGAAGACCATCTTCCATCAACCACATCATCATCTAGATTCTAGAAGACCATCTTCCATCAGCCACATCATCATCTAGATTCTAGAAGACCATCTTCCATCAGCCACATCATCATCTAGATTCTAGAAGACCATCTTCCATCAGCCACATCATCATCTAGATTCTAGAAGACCATCTTCCATCAGCCACATCATCATCTAGATTCTAGAAGACCATCTTCCATCAGCCACACCATCATCTAGATTCTAGAAGACCATCTTCCATCAGCCACATCATCGTCTAGATTCTAGAAGACCATCTTCCATCAGCCACATCATCATCTAGATTCTAGAAGACCATCTTCCATCAGCTACATCATCATCTAGATTCTAGAAGACCATCTTCCATCAGCCACATCATCATCTAGATTCTAGAAGACCATCTTCCATCAGCCACATCATCATCTAGATTCTAGAAGACCATCTCCCATCAGCCACATCATCATCTAGATTCTAGAAGACCATCCTCCATCAGCCACATCATCATCTAGATTCTAGAAGACTATCTTCCATCAACCACATCATTATCTAGATTCTAGAAGACCATCTCCCATCAGCCACATCATCATCTAGATTCTAGAATACCATCTTCTATCAGCCACATCATCATCTAGATTCTAGAATACCATCTCCCATCAGCCACATCATCATCTAGATTCTAGAAGACCATCTTCCATCAACCACATCATCATCTAGATTCTAGAAGACCATCTCCCATCAGCCACATCATCATCTAGATTCTAGAAGACCATCTTCTATCAGCCACATCATCATCTAGATTCTAGAAGACCATCTCCCATCAGCCACACCATCATCTAGATTCTAGAAGACCATCTTACATCAACTGCAACGTTATCTATCTGTAGAAGACCATCGCCCATCAGCTATATCATTATCAAGATTCTAGAAGACCGTTTTCCATCAACTACTTTATTATATAGATCATAGAAGACAATGTCCAATCAACTACGCCATTATCTAGATTCTAGAAGACCATCTCCCATCAACTACTTTATTATATAGATTATAGAAGACAATGTCCAATCAACTACGCCATCATCTAGATTCTAAAAGACCATCTCCCATCAGCCACATCACCATCTAGATTCTAGAAGACCATCTTCCATCAACCACATCATCATCTAGATTCTAGAAGACCATCTTCCATCAGCCACATCATTATTCTTGATTCTAGAAGACCATCGTCCATCAGCCACATCATCATCTAGATTCTAGAAGACCATCTTCCATCAGCCACATCATTATCTAGATTCTAGAAGACCATCTTCCATCAACCACATCATCATCTAGATTCTAGAATACCATATCCCATCAGCCACATCATCATCTAGATTCTAGAAGACCATCTCCTATTCACTACATAATTATCTAGACTCTAGAAGACCATCTCGCTTCAACTTTATCATCATCTAGATTCTAGAAGACCATCTTACATCAACTGCAACTTTATCTATCTGTAGAAGACCATCGCCCATCAGCTATATAATTATCAAGATTCTAGAAGACCGTTTTCCATCAACTACTTTATTATATAGATTATAGAAGACAATGTCCAATCAACTACGCCATCATCTAGATTCTAGAAGACCATCTCCCATCAACTACTTTATTATATAGATTATAGAAGACAATGTCCAATCAACTACGCCATCATCTAGATTCTAAAAGACAATCTCCCATCAACTACATTATTATCTTTATTCTAGAGAACCGTCTCCCATACACTACAGTACCAGTCAAAAGTTTGGACAGACCTGCTCATTCACGGTTAGGTGACATTCAGATATCAACGATATGAAATTACAGATATGGATTCATGTATTAACCAAAAAAGCGTTAAACAAGTTGAAATGTATTTTATATTTGAGAGTCTTCCAAGTAGCCACGCTGTGCCTTGATGACAGCTTTTATTGATAACTTTGACACCTTCTGGAAACAGAAGATACTTGTCACGTTCTGACCTTGGTTCCTTTGTTATGTCTTTATTTTAGTTTGGTCAGGGCGTGAGTTGGGGTGAGCATTCTATGTTGTTTTTCTATGTTTTGTTCTGTTGTTATATTTCTATGTGTTTGGCCTAGTATGGTTCTCAATCAGAGGCAGGTGTCAGTCATTGTCTCTGATTGGGAGCCATATTTAGGTAGCCTGTTTTCTATTGTGTTTTGTGGGTGGTTGTTTCCTGTGTCAGTGTTTGCACCATACAGGACTGTTTTGGTTGTTTGTTTGTACTTTTGTTATTTTGTTCAGTGTTCTGTTGAGTTATTAAATATCTCATTATGGACACTTACCTCGCTGCACATTGGTCCGATCATTGCTACTCCTCCTCAGACAAAGAGGAAACCCGTTACAGAACCACTCACCAGAAAAGGACCAAGCAGCGTGGTAACCGGAGCAGAGGGTTCTGGACTCCTGGACATGGGAGGAAATTTTGAACGGCAAAGGACCCCGGGCACAGCCAGGGGAGTATCGCCGTCCGAAAGAGGAGGTGGAGGCAGCTAGAGTGGAGCGGCGCCAATACGAGGAATTGGCGCGAGGTAACGGGCACGAGAGGCAGCCCCAGAATTCTTTTGGGGGGGGCACGGGTAGATTGGCGGACTCATGTAGGAGACCTGAGTCAACTCCCCGTGCTTACCGTGGCGAGAGAGTGACTGGGCAGCTTAGAGAGGATCTCATGTTAAATACTGTTGAAGTAATATGGCTACAGGTTCATCTTCCTCACCTAAAGCCCATTCTGGTGGGAAGCTGCTATAGCCCACCAAGTGATAACAGTCAGTATCTGGATAACATGTGTGAAATGCTTGATAATGTATATGATATCAACAGAGAAGTATAGTTTCTGGGTGATTTAAATATTGACTTGCTATCATCAAGCTGCCCACTCAGGAAATAACTGTAAAAACTGTGAAATCCCCTTGGATTGACAAGGAATTTAAAAATTGTATGGTTGAGAGGGATGAGGAAAAATGTATGGCAATTAAGTCTGGCAGCCCAACTGATTGGCAAACACATTTAAAATTGATAAATCCTGAGACTAAACTAAATAAAAATAAACTACACTCTGAAATAAAGATAAATTACATAAAGAATGATAGTAAAAAGCTTTGAAGCACCTTAAATTACATTTTTGGGAAAAAAGCCAACTCGACTTCTTCATTCATTGAATCAGATGGCTCATTCATCACAAAGCCCACTGGTATTGCAAATTACTTTAATGACTTTTTCATTGATAAGATTAGCAAATTTAGGGATGAAATGCCAGCAACAAATGCTGACACTACACATCCAAGTATATCGGACCAAATTATGAAAGACACGAATTGTACTTTTGAATTCCGTAAAGTCTATGTGTTAGCCTGTCTAGGATCAGCGTGGCGCTAGCGGCACACCCCCCCCCCCCCCACTGAAAAACCAGTGCCGCGAAATTCAAAAAAAAAATTTTTTTTAAATATTTAACTTTCACACATTAAAGTCCAATACAGCTAATGAAAGACACAGATCTTATGAATCCAGTCAACATTTCCGATTTTTAAAATGTTTTACAGGGAAGACACAATATGTAAAGATGTACATCTATTACCTAAAAACACATTAGCATAATCCACCATCTTTTATTTGTCCACCAACACCAGTAGCCATCACCAATTCGGCTAAACTAAGATATTTATAGCCCCTAACCAACAAAAAAACTCATTAGATGACAGTCTGATAACATATTTATGGTATGGGATAGGTTTTGTTAGAAAAAAGTGCATATTTCAGGTATATGGCATAGTTTACAATTGCACCCACCATCACAAATGGACTAGAATAATTACAATGAGCAACGTGTTTACCTAACTACTAATCATCAAACATTTCGTAAAAATACACAGCATACACGAATCGAAAGACACAGATCCTGTGAATACAGACAATATTTCAGATTTTCTAAGTGTCTTACAGCGAAAACACAATAAATCGTTATATTAGCTTAGCACATAGCAATTAGCAGCCCAGCATTGATTCTAGCCAAAGTGAGCGATAAAAGTCAACATCGCCAAAAGATATTAATTTTTTCACTAACCTTCTCAGAATTCTTCCGATGACACTCCTGTAACATCACATTACAACATGCATATACAGTTTGATCGAAAATGTTTATATTTAGCCACCAAAATCATGGTTAGACAATGTGAAATGTAGCTCAGCTGGTCAGAAAATGTCCTTGCGCCACTTAGACAGTGATCTACTCTTATACATAAATACTCATAAACGTGACTAAAAAATATAGGGTGGACAGGGATTGATAGACAATTTAATTCTTAATACAATTGCGTTATTACATTTTTTAATTTATCCTTACTTTTCAATACAGTTTGCGCCAAGCGAAGCTACGTCAAAAAACATGGCGTCCTAAGCCACTAAAATGTTTCGACAGAAACACGATTTATCATAATAAAAATGTCCTACCTTGAGCTGTTCTTCCATCAGTATCTTGGGCAAAGGATCCTTTCTTGGGAGAAATCGTCTTTTGGTGGAAAGCTGTCCTCTTGCCATGTGGAAATGTCAACTGAGTTCGGGATGAACTGAAAAGCATGCCCAACTTTTCACATCGTTGCAAAAATAAATGTCCCAAAATCGCACTAAACGGATATAAATTGCTATAAAACGCTTTAAATTAACTACTTTATGATGTTTGTAACTCCTATAACGAGTGAAAAGATGACCGGAGAAATATAACAGGCTAAACTAACGCTTGGAACAGGAGAGGGTCGGTGTCTTCCACGCGCGTTACGCAGCTCCCAAAGAATGACTAGCTTCAGAGTTTTTTCATTTGTAGGGCCTGTGAACGAGCAATCGACCCCGTTGGAATCGTCATCACGTAAAGGCATCCAGGGGAAGACGTAAGAAGTGTCCGTATAGTCATAGCAACGACAGTGCCCTTTTAACTGACTTCAGAAAAGTGGCCAACATTTCTCAAATCTGACTCCATGTCAGGGAAATTGCTGTAGAATGGGCTCTGTTCCACTTAGAGACAAAATTTCAACTCCTATAGAAACTATAGACTGTTTTCTATCCAATAATAATAATAATATGCATATTGTACGATCAAGGATTTTGTGGGAAGCCGTTTAAAAAATTAGCCACATTAGCATAAATAGTCTAAACAGCGCCCCCATCCCCTTAAAGGTGAAAAAAGTATTGTTGTCTATCAACAATGAAAAGCCACCGGAGTCTGACAACTTGGATGGAAAATGACTGAGGATAATAGTGGACGATATTGCCACTCCTATTTGCCACATCTTCAATCTAAGCCTACTGGAGAGCGTGTTACCTCAGGCCTCGAGGGAAGCTAAAGTCATTCCACTACCCAAGAATAGTAAAACCCCCTTTATTGGCTCAAATAGCCGATCAATCAGCCTGTTACCAACCCTTAGTAAACTTCTGGAAAATATTGTGTTTGACCAGATACAATGCTATTTCACAGTAAACAAATTGACAACAGAATTTCAGCTTATAGGGAAGGACACTCAACAAACACAGCACTTACACAAATGACTGATGATTGGCTGAGAGATATTGATGATAAAATGATTGTGCGGGCTGTCTTGTTAGACTTCAGTGCAGCTTTTGACATTATCGATCATAGTATGTTGCTGGAAAAATGTATGTGTTATGGCTTTACACCCCCTGCTATAATGTGGATAAAGAGTTACCTGTCTAACAGAACACAAAGGGTGTTCTTTAATGGAAGACTCTCAAATATAATCCAGTTAGAATCAGGAATTCCCCAGGGTAGCTGTTTAGGCCCCTTGCAGATAGGATCAGGAATTCCCCAGGGCAGCTGTTTAGGCCCCTTGCAGATAGGATCAGGAATTCCCCAGGGTAGCTGTTTAGGCCCCTTGCAGATAGGATCAGGAATTCCCCAGGGCAGCTGTTTAGGCCCCTTGCAGATAGGATCAGGAATTCCCCAGGGTAGCTGTTTAAGCCCCTTGCTTTTTCCATCTTTACTAATGACATGCCACTGGCTTTGAGTAAAGCCAGAGTGTCTATGTATGTGGATGACTCAACACTATACACATCAGCTACTACAGAGACTGGCATGACTGCAACACTCAACAAAGAGCTGCAGTTAGTTTCAGAATGGGTGGCAAGGATTAAGTAATCCCTAAATATTTCTGAAACTAAAAGCATTGTATTTGGAACAAAACACTCACTAAACCCTAAAACTCAACTAAATCTTGTAATAAATCATGTGGAAATTGAGCAAGTTGAGGTGACTAAACTTCTTGGAGTAACAAGTAAAGCGCTGTCCATAATAAAGCGCTGCTCTGCCTTCTAAACAGCACTATCAACAAGGCAGGTCCTACAGGCCCTAGTTTAGTCGCACCTTGACTACTGTTCAGTCGTGTGGTCAGGTGCCACAAATTTCAATTGGCTCAGAACAGGGCAGCACGGCTGGCTCTTGGATGTACATAGAGAGCTAATATTAATAATATACATGTCAATCTCTCCTGGCTCAAAGTGGAGGAGAGATTGACTTCATCACTACTTTTATTTATGAGAGGTACTGACATACCTTAAGGGAACTCTGAGACGGGAGCCGTATGGTTAGTGAAGAAAGTCCCATTGCAAATGTACGGTCCCTTACCTGACGTCTTAATACGGACGGCGTCGGGCCGTGGGCGGCGGAGAGCTCTTTCAGGAAGTCACTCAAAAAAACGTTTCGGAATTTCGGTTTCCGTTTTATAAAAATGACACATTTTTGACTTTTTCTGCATTCTCGAAAATTCCCACAAGAGGGAAAATAAATCATATGGCAGGCGCACGAACACGTGGCAAACGAGCGCGGCCTTTTCTCCTAAACTGAAAATATTTCGAAGACGAAACTCGGCGAGCGTAGGTTTGGAGTAATGGGTAGTTGGCCCCGAACAAGATGGCGTCGAGACCTCAGCGCTTTTTGAGTTATGGCCATTTTTCTGGGATTAAAGGGTTAAAACGCAAGTAGGGTGCTAATTTGACCGCTTCATGTCAAAGTACATAAGCATACGGTGTCAGGGAAAAAAAGAACCAGCCATTTATCTATCGTAATTTAAGAGAAATCGTACATTGACCGTTTGGTGATGTTCACAAAGAGGATTTTTTTTTCAAAAAAATCACAGATCCAGTTGCAGTGTGTTCAGACGTACATTTTTAAAGTGGGTCTCGAAGCTCTGCGAGAATCCTGTGATTTTATATGATTTTATGAAATAACACACACTCCTTTAACTCTCTTTAAATAAGTCCGCTCTTAACATAAAGACTTAAAACTCAATATTATATAAGAGTCTACACAGATGAGGGTATGTGTTCACTCTCAGCTTCCTATGTAACCTGGAAGTGCCTTAAAATGGTGCCATAGGGTCAGGTTTGAAGGGTAATAAGGTCAGATCTTTTCAAAACTTCACTTGTGTGATTAGACAACCCTCATGAACTGTAATCAGTCATTTTTCCCAACAGATATCAAAGAAAAGCTCTCTCACACAAACACACACACACAAAAAGGAAGGATGGAGTGAAAAAGTACGGTGCTTAAAGAATCAGGAGGTCTACCTGTGTTGATTCTAAGCTTCCTGGAGCAACCGGAAGTGATAAAATCACCCTAAAAGTGTTCTGCCAACCAGCAGTTTGTGATATATAGTGCATTCAACCCTATGTAAATCAGTCAGTTCTTAACGTATAGACTTAAAACTCAGGATTCTGTAAGAGCATACCCCGATCAGGATAGGTGTTTACTTATAGCTTCCTGTGCCAACCGGAAGTGCCTTAAAATGGGGTCATAGGTGCTGTTTCAAAGGGTTAAAAAAGTCAGATCTTTCCAAAACTTTAATTGTGTGATTAGGCAACCCTCATGAACTGTAAATCAGTCATTTCTCTAGACAGATGTCAAAGAAAAGCTCACACACACACACACACACACACACACAGACACACACAGCAAGGATAGAATGAAAAAGTATGGTGCCTAAAGACACACAGAGCCTTAAATGCTTTTAGGGGGGATCCAGACTTCCATACCCGCTCTGGGAGCACTATACTACGGGCAAAAAACAATGGGTGCTGGCCTGAGTGATTTATGGAGGTTTTCAAAAAAAATCAGAAAATATTCTGTGTTTTTTCTTGAAAATATTATGTTTTTTCTTCTCGAGTCAATGGCCTGAGTGATTTGTGGAGTTTTTCCAAAAAACTAAAAAAATATTCTAAGTCCAAACTTTTCGTGCACCTGGTATTTTTGTTGAGTTACCAGGTGCCATGGTTGAAATTGCTTTTAGGGGGCATCCAGAATTCCATAACCGCTCTGGGAGCACTATTCTACGGGCAAAAATCAATGGGTGCTGGCCTGAGTGATTTATGGAGGTTTTCAAAAAATGTCAGAAAATATTCTGTTTTTTCTTCTCGAGTCAATGGGGGTCCGGCCTGAGTGATTTAAGGAGGTTTCCAAAAAAAGTCAAAAAATATTCTATGTTTCATGTTTTGGGTTACCAGGCGTCATTTTTCAAAACCGTTTTAAATGCTTCATTTTGGCCTTTTAAAAACAAAATATTATTTTTGACTATGAAATCCAAAAAGCACTTTTTTAAAGGGGTTGATAAGTTTTTTCTAATTTATTCACATTTTTGACTTTTGACTTTTGACTTCCTATGAAATCATATTCCAAATGAACAAAACATATTCCTTAAGTACAAGTAAACATCTCAAAAAAAATTATGATAATAAAATGTGACTAAAGTATCTTCATATAGTTCTTATACATGTGTAATTGACCTAAAAATCGAAAGAATTTCGATTAACGGTCCAGAAAGCACTTTTTTAAGGGGTTGATACGTTTTTTCCAAATTTTTGACATTTTTGACTTTTGACATTTGACTTCGTATGAAATCACATTGCAAATGCACAAAACATATACCTTAGCCTGTTGAGGCTAGGGGGTGCTGTTGTCACTATTTATGGAAATCGTGTAATTTTTAAACGGCTTCCTACTAAATTCTTGCTCGTACAATATGCATATTATTATTATTATTGGATAGAAAACAGTCTATAGTTTCTATAGCCATTGAAATTTTGTCTCTGAGTGGAACAGAACTCATTCTACAGCAATTTCCCTGACATGGAGTCAGATTTCACACATTTTGGCCCCTGATCTGGAGTCAGTTTAAAGGCCACTATGAACGCTATGAGCATACAGACACTGCTTACGTCTTCCCCTGGATGCCTTTACGTGATGACGCTTTGAATGGTGTCGATTGCGCAATCACAGCCCCTATAAAACAAAAACACGTGTAGGTAGGAACTCTTTTCCAGATGCGTCGGGCGCGCGGTGGACACCGACTTGCTCTTTTTCCAAGCATTAGTGTAGCCAGTTATATTTCTCCGGTCATGTTTCTACTCGTTATAGGAGTTAAAAACATCATAAGGTAGTTAATTTAAACCGTTTTATAGCAATTTATATCCGTTTAGTGCGATTTTGGGACATTTATTTCTGAGACACTGTGAATCTCTGGGCACGGTTCCAGTTCATGCCGAACGCAATGGGCATTTCTACATGGCAAGAGGACAGCTTTCGACCAAAAGACGATTAGACCCAAGAAAGGATTCTTTGCCCAAGATTCTGATGGAAGAACAGCTCAAAGTAGGAACAATTTATTATGATAAATCGTGTTTCTGTCGAAAAATGTTAATCGCTTATGACGCCATTTTGTTTGACGTAGCTTCACTTGGCGCAAACTGTATTGAAAAGTAAGGATAATTTAAAAAATGTAAATCAGCGATTGTATTAAGAATTAAATTGTCTATCAATCGCTGTCCACCCTATATTTTTTAGTCACGTTTATGAGTATTTATGTATACGACTAGATCACTGTCTAATATGGCGCACGACATTGTCTGACCAGCTGGGCAACTTTTCTCATTGTCTAACCATGATTTTGGTGGCTAAATATGCACATTTTCGAACAAACTGTATATGGATTGTGTAATATGATGTTACAGGAGTGTCATCGGAAGAATTCTGAGAAGGTTAGTGAAAAAATTAATATATTTTGGCGATGTTTACGTTATCGCTCTCTTTGGCTAGAATCAATGCTCTGGTAACGTTTGCATATGTGGTATGCTAATATAACGATTTATTGTGTTTTCGCTGTAAGACACTTAGAAAATCTGAAATATTGTCTGTATTCACAGGATCTGTGTCTTTCGATTAGTGTATGCTGTGTATTTTTACGAAATGTTTGATGATTAGTAATTAGGTAAACACGTTGCTCTATGTATTTATTCTAGTCCATTTGTGACGGTGGGTGCAATTGTAAACTATGACATCTACCTGAAATATGCACATTTTTCTAACAAAACCTATCCTATACCATAAATATGTTATCAGACTGTCATCTGATGAGGTTTTTTCTTGGTTAGTGGCTATCAATATCTTAGTTTAGCCGAATTGGTGATAGCTACTGGTGTTGGTGGACAAATAAAAGATGGTGTCTTATGCTAATGTGTTTAGCTAATAGATTTACATCTTTACATATTGTGTCTTCCCTGTAAAACATTTTAAAAATCGGACATGTTGGCTGGATTCACACGATCTGTGTCTTTCATTAGCTGTATTGGACTTTAATGTGTGAAAGTTAAATATAAAAAAAAAAAAAATGTTTTGAATTTCGCGGCTCTGCCTTTTCAGTGGAATTTGGGGGGGTGTGCCGCTAGCGGCACCCCAGTCCTAGACAGGTTTTAAGTTCAAAATAAAATAAAATAAAAAATTATGTTAATAAAATTTGAAAAAAGTATTTTCATATTGTTCTTATACATGTGTAATTGACATAAAACTCGAAAGAATTTCGAAAAACGGTCCAGAAAGCACTTTTTTAAGGGGGTGATAAGTTTTTGCCAAAACTTTCAAAATCTCAAAATTTTACTCTTGGGTCTTGACTTGCGTTACATAAAGCCTATGAAAAATTTAGATAGAACACATTCGCCCACTATAGGAATTTTGGAGTGTTACACAGCTCATTTGCAGCATGGCATTTGCCATCAGCTTTGGATGAAACCGGGCCAGAAGTAGTGTACTTGTCCATCGTGTATATGCTCCGCTCGGTGCCAATAAGTTGCCATGTTATTTTGTAAAAACAGGCTTTTAAAGTGATTTTAATTTAAGAAATATGTTCCAAAGTTGTGTTCCCACCCATAGTACAGAGACACGTGATTGTATAGAAATGTAAGCAAGGTTTGAAATAATGATGTTGTAGTCTAACATATCTGTTTGGGATTCTTGCGGTCAATTTGCAGTCTACAAATGATTTGTAATTATGTTCCAGGGACCCGCGACCCTGTAATTATGTTCCAGGGACCCCCGACCCTGTAATTATGTTCCAGGGACCCCCGACCCTGTAATTATGTTCCAGGGACCCCCGACCCTGTAATTATGTTCCAGGGACCCCCGACCCTGTAATTATGTTCCAGGGACCCCCGACCCTGTAATTATGTTCCAGGGACCCCCTACCCTGTAATTATGTTCCAGGGACCCCCGACCCTGTAATTATGTTCCAGGGACCCGCGACCCTCCGCTCCAGTAAAACCATCCCACAGTTGAATTGAGTTGATGATCCCTGTTCTGGTGGGTTATTCTACATTATAGTATACCATTCATTTAGTAAAGCAACCAATTTGCACCAATTTGTATTTATAATTTTATCAATAAAGAGGACAGAATGTTTTGCTATTATCACCTACGTTTATTAATAATGTTGACATGCATCAGATCTTAACATCAAGGACATATTATTCACAGAACATTACATGCATACGGTCTGGAAAGAGATGAACGTTCACAAACACGTGATCTATGTGATCTATCCCATTATTTTAAATTCATTATTTTTGGTCATATCCATGTGATAATGTTACGATCTAGCATTCAGCTACATTACCTGTAGAGAGATAATGTTACAACCTAACATTTGGCTACATTACCTGTAGAGAGATAATGTTAGGCCCTAACATTCAGCTACATTAACTGTAGAGAGATAATGATAGGACCTAACATTTGGCTACATTACCTGTAGAGAGATAATGTTAGGCCCTAACATTCAGCTACATTACCTGTAGAGAGATAACATTATGACCTAACATTCAACTACATTACCTGTAGAGAGATAATGTTACGCCCTAACATTCAGCTACATTACCTGTAGAGAGATAATGATAGGACCTAACATTCAGCTACATTACCTGTAGAGAGATAATGCTAGGCCCTAACATTCAGCTACATTAGCTGTAGAGAGATAATGTTATGCCCTAACATTCAGCTACATTACCTGTAGAGAGATAATGCTAGGCCCTAACATTCAGCTACATTAGCTGTAGAGAGATAATGTTATGCCCTAACATTCAGCTACATTAGCTGTAGAGAGATAATGTTACGCCCTAACATTCAGCTACATTACCTGTAGAGAGATAATGTTACGCCCTAACATTCAGCTACATTACCTGTAGGGGGCCGATGGCTGCGCAACAAAGTGCAGTTCAAGACAACAACCACTCTTGCATTATTCACATTAAAGATTTGTTCACAATTACATTTTTGGTGCTTAAGTAGCCAGTGCGTCATGGTTCAGTGTTTCATTGGTTCAGGTATAGAGCTATAACCCATAGGTTCATTGTTTCATTGGTTCAGGTATAGAGCTATAACCCATAGGTTCATTGTTTCATTGGTTCAGGTATAGAGATATAACCCATAGATTCAGTGTTTCATTGGTTCAGGTATAGAGATATAACCCATAGGTTCGGGTGGTTCAGGAGGTTCAGTTATAGAGCTATAACCCATAGGTTCGGGTGGTTCAGGAGGTTCAGTTATAGAGCTATAACCCATAGGTTCGGGTGGTTCAGGAGGTTCAGTTATAGAGCTATAACCCATAGGTTCGGGTGGTTCAGGAGGTTCAGTTATAGAGATATAACCCATAGGTTCGGGTGGTTCAGGAGGTTCAGGTATAGAGATATAACCCATAGGTTCGGGTGGTTCAGGAGGTTCAGGTGGAGGAGTTGAGAATTCGTGAGTCGGAGGAGTCGGCGCGGTCCTCATACTCCTCCTCATGGGTGAAGAGGGTCTGTTTGGTCCCGGGGGTGGGGGGGATGGGGGCAGGTTGGCAGCCCTCCTCCAGCTGGGAGAGACGGTGCTCTTCCTGGGGGCGGGAGGAGGAGAGGAGCGGAGAGGAGGAGGAGGAAGAGGAGAGGAGCGGAGAGCGTTGGAAGACGCCAGTGGAGGAGAAAGGAGAGACGTACTGAGCTGACCTGAGTTGGTACTGCTGCTGCAGTGTCATGGTGTTCCACAGCGTCACGTCGTTGCAGAAAGGTCCGACCTGGCCGCCGCGTGTCAGAGAGTTCCTCAGCATCAAGGGGTAGCGGGGGGGATGGGGGAAAGACCCGGGGTGCAGGGCCAGGGGGCCGGACGACGAGTCAGACGAGAAGCGAAGGGACTCAGGCACCCTGAAAGCAGAGCCCACAGACCACTTAGCGGTGGAGGCCAGAGGGTGGTAGGACCCCAGGGGGTGATCGAGGAGGTGGCCGTTAGAGGGCAGGACCAGGGTGTCGGGGTGGAGGTCCTGACTGTGGGGGTGACCCCCCCTGGCCTCCTGGGCCTGGCTGGACAGCAGCACCTCCACGGCCCCCACCAGGTTCCCTCCACACCCCTGCAGGATCAGCTCCAGTACCGGGGGCTTGTGGGACGGGAAGATCTTCTTCAGCACCTCCAGGGGTGGCCGGTTGGCTCGCAGGTTGAAGGGAAGGGAGACAGACCCAGACAGGCCCTCAATCACCAGGCTGTGGTCCACTGGCAGCCCCCCTGCCCCAACCCCGGGGTAGCCCTTACTGGGGCTGTCTGCCTTGGGCTCTGGAGAGGTGCTGCAGGTCTTGGGGAAGGCTAGGGGGAGAGGGAGGCTGGGAAGGGGCTGTGGGAAGCTGTAGCGGCACTCCTCGGCCTGGTTTGGGGTGTCCGGGGGCTCGGGGGTGAAGCAAGACGGCTTGGACCCCTCGGGGGAGGAGCCAGGGTCCTGGTCCTTCTCACTGCCGCTACCACCACCGTTCTCCCCGCCGGAGTGGTCCCCCGACGTATCCTCACTCAGGTCTACAGAGAACACAGAAACACATCCTCAGTCAGGACTACAGAGAACACAGAAACACATCCTCAGTGAAGGACTACAGAGACAGAAACACATCCTCAGTGAAGGACTACAGAGACAGAAACACATCCTCAGTCAGGACTACAGAGACAGAAACACATCCTCAGTCAGGACTACAGAGAACACATAAACACATCCTCAGTGAAGGACTACAGAGACAGAAACACATCCTCAGTCAGGACTACAGAGACAGAAACACATCCTCAGTGAAGGACTACAGAGACAGAAACACATCCTCAGTCAGGACTACAGAGACAGAAACACATCCTCAGTGAAGGACTACAGAGACAGAAACACATCCTCAGTGAAGGACTACAGAGACAGAAACACATCCTCAGTCAGGACTACAGAGACAGAAACACATCCTCACTCAGGACTACAGAGACAGAAACACATCCTCACTCAGGTCTACAGAGAACACAGAAACACATCCTCACTCAGGACTACAGAGACAGAAACACATCCTCTTTCAGGACTACAGAGACAGAAACACATCCTCAGTGAAGGACTACAGAGACAGAAACACATCCTCAGTCAGGACTACAGAGACAGAAACACATCCTCAGTCAGGACTACAGAGACAGAAACACATCCTCAGTGAAGGACTACAGAGACAGAAACACATCCTCAGTCAGGACTACAGAGACAGAAACACATCCTCAGTCAGGACTACAGAGACAGAAACACATCCTCAGTGAAGGACTACAGAGACAGAAACACATCCTCAGTCAGGACTACAGAGACAGAAAAACATCCTCAGTCAGGACTACAGAGACAGAAACACATCCTCAGTCAGGACTACAGAGACAGAAACACATCCTCAGTCAGGACTACAGAGACAGAAACACATCCTCAGTCAGGACTACAGAGACAGAAACACATCCTCAGTGAAGGACTACAGAGACAGAAACACATCCTCAGTGAAGGACTACAGAGACAGAAACACATCCTCAGTCAGGACTACAGAGACAGAAACACATCCGCAGTGAAGGACTACAGAGACAGAAACACATCCTCAGTCAGGACTACAGAGACAGAAACACATCATCAGGTTGGACTACAGAGACAGAAACACATCTCAGTCAGGACTACAGAGACAGAAACACATCCTCAGTCAGGACTACAGAGACAGAAACACATCCTCAGTGAAGGACTACAGAGACAGAAACACATCCTCAGTCAGGACTACAGAGACAGAAACACATCCTCAGTCAGGACTACAGAGACAGAAACACATCCTCAGTGAAGGACTACAGAGACAGAAACACATCCTAAGTCAGGACTACAGAGACAGAAACACATCCTCAGTCAGGACTACAGAGACAGAAACACATCCTCAGTCAGGACTACAGAGACAGAAACACATCCTCAGTCAGGACTACAGAGACAGAAACACATCCTCAGTGAAGGACTACAGAGACAGAAACACATCCTCAGTCAGGACTACAGAGACAGAAACACATCCTCAGTCAGGACTACAGAGAACACAGAAACACATCCTCAGTGAAGGACTACAGAGACAGAAACACATCCTCAGTGAAGGACTACAGAGACAGAAACACATCCTCAGTCAGGACTACAGAGACAGAAACACATCCTCAGTCAGGACTACAGAGAACACATAAACACATCCTCAGTGAAGGACTACAGAGACAGAAACACATCCTCAGTCAGGACTACAGAGACAGAAACACATCCTCAGTGAAGGACTACAGAGACAGAAACACATCCTCAGTCAGGACTACAGAGACAGAAACACATCCTCAGTGAAGGACTACAGAGATAGAAACACATCCTCAGTGAAGGACTACAGAGACAGAAACACATCCTCAGTCAGGACTACAGAGACAGAAACACATCCTCACTCAGGACTACAGAGACAGAAACACATCCTCACTCAGGTCTACAGAGAACACAGAAACACATCCTCACTCAGGACTACAGAGACAGAAACACATCCTCTTTCAGGACTACAGAGACAGAAACACATCCTCAGTGAAGGACTACAGAGACAGAAACACATCCTCAGTCAGGACTACAGAGACAGAAACACATCCTCAGTCAGGACTACAGAGACAGAAACACATCCTCAGTGAAGCACTACAGAGACAGAAACACATCCTCAGTCAGGACTACAGAGACAGAAACACATCCTCAGTCAGGACTACAGAGACAGAAACACATCCTCAGTGAAGGACTACAGAGACAGAAACACATCCTCAGTCAGGACTACAGAGACAGAAAAACATCCTCAGTCAGGACTACAGAGACAGAAACACATCCTCAGTCAGGACTACAGAGACAGAAACACATCCTCAGTCAGGACTACAGAGACAGAAACACATCCTCAGTCAGGACTACAGAGACAGAAACACATCCTCAGTGAAGGACTACAGAGACAGAAACACATCCTCAGTGAAGGACTACAGAGACAGAAACACATCCTCAGTCAGGACTACAGAGACAGAAACACATCCGCAGTGAAGGACTACAGAGACAGAAACACATCCTCAGTCAGGACTACAGAGACAGAAACACATCATCAGGTTGGACTACAGAGACAGAAACACATCTCAGTCAGGACTACAGAGACAGAAACACATCCTCAGTCAGGACTACAGAGACAGAAACACATCCTCAGTGAAGGACTACAGAGACAGAAACACATCCTCAGTCAGGACTACAGAGACAGAAACACATCCTCAGTCAGGACTACAGAGACAGAAACACATCCTCAGTGAAGGACTACAGAGACAGAAACACATCCTAAGTCAGGACTACAGAGACAGAAACACATCCTCAGTCAGGACTACAGAGACAGAAACACATCCTCAGTCAGGACTACAGAGACAGAAACACATCCTCAGTCAGGACTACAGAGACAGAAACACATCCTCAGTGAAGGACTACAGAGACAGAAACACATCCTCAGTCAGGACTACAGAGACAGAAACACATCCTCAGTCAGGACTACAGAGACAGAAACACATCCTCAGTCAGGACTACAGAGACAGAAACACATCCTCAGTCAGGACTACAGAGAAAGAAACACATCCTCAGTCAGGACTACAGAGACAGAAACACATCCTCAGTGAAGGACTACAGAGACAGAAACACATCCTCAGTCAGGACTACAGAGACAGAAACACATCCTCAGTCAGGACAACAGAGACAGAAACACATCCACAGTCAAGACTACAGACACAGAAACACATCCTCAGTGAAGGACTACAGAGACAGAAACACATCCTCAGTGAAGGACTACAGAGACAGAAACACATCCTCAGTGAAGGACTACAGAGACAGAAACACATCCTCAGTCAGGACTACAGAGACAGAAACACATCCTCAGTCAGGACTACAGAG
The DNA here is from genome assembly GCF_029448725.1 of Salvelinus fontinalis. Taxonomy (NCBI): domain Eukaryota; kingdom Metazoa; phylum Chordata; class Actinopteri; order Salmoniformes; family Salmonidae; genus Salvelinus; species Salvelinus fontinalis. The sequence goes on from NC_074692.1 coordinate 49,563,967, forward strand.
ACAGAAACACATCCTCAGTCAGGACTACAGAGACAGAAACACATCCTCAGTGAAGGACTACAGAGACAGAAACACATCCTCAGTCAGGACTACAGAGACAGAAACACATCCTCAGTCAGGACTACAGAGACAGAAACACATCCTCAGTGAAGGACTACAGAGACAGAAACACATCCTCAGTGAAGGACTACAGAGACAGAAACACATCCTCAGTCAGGACTACAGAGACAGAAACACATCCTCAGTCAGGACTACAGAGACAGAAACACATCCTCAGTCAGGACTACAGAGACAGAAACACATCCTCAGTCAGGACTACAGAGACAGAAACACATCCTCAGTGAAGGACTACAGAGACAGAAACACATCCTCAGTCAGGACTACAGAGACAGAAACACATCCTCAGTCAGGACTACAGAGACAGAAACACATCCTCAGTCAGGACTACAGAGACAGAAACACATCCTAAGTCAGGACTACAGAGACAGAAACACATCCTCAGTCCGGACTACAGAGACAGAAACACATCCTCAGTCAGGACTACAGAGACAGAAACACATCCTCAGTGAAGGACTACAGAGACAGAAACACATCCTCAGTCAGGACTACAGAGACAGAAACACATCCTCAGTCAGGACTACAGAGACAGAAACACATCCTCAGTCAGGACTACAGAGACAGAAACACGTCCTCAGTCAGGACTTCAGAGACAGAAACACATCCTCAGTGAAGGACTACAGAGACAGAAACACATCCTCAGTGAAGGACTACAGAGACAGAAATAGATCCTCAGTCAGGACTACAGAGACAGAAACACATCCTCAGTCAGGACTACAGAGACAGAAACACATCCTCAGTCAGGACTACAGAGACAGAAACACATCCTCAGTCAGGACTACAGAGACAGAAACACATCCACAGTCAGGACTCCAGACACAGAAACAAATCCTCAGTGAAGGACTACAGAGACAGAAACACATCCTCAGTGAAGGACTACAGAGACAGAAACACATCCTCAGTGAAGGACTACAGAGACAGAAACACATCCTCAGTCAGGACTACAGAGACAGAAACACATCCTCAGTCAGGACTACAGAGACAGAAACACATCCTCAGTGAAGGACTACAGAGACAGAAACACATCCTCAGTGAAGGACTACAGAGACAGAAACACATCCTCAGTCAGGACTACAGAGACAGAAACACATCCTCAGTCAGGACTACAGAGACAGAAACACATCCTCAGTGAAGGACTACAGAGACAGAAACACATCCTCAGTGAAGGACTACAGAGACAGAAACACATCCTCAGTCAGGACTACAGAGACAGAAACACATCCTCAGTCAGGACTACAGAGACAGAAACACATCCTCAGTCAGGACTACAGAGACAGAAACACATCCTCAGTCAGGACTACAGAGACAGAAACACATCCTCAGTCAGGACTACAGAGACAGAAACACATCATCAGTCAGGACTACAGAGACAGAAACACATCCTCAGTCAGGACTACAGAGACAGAAACACATCCTCAGTCAGGACTACAGAGACAGAAACACATCCTCAGTCAGGACTACAGAGGCAGGAACACATCCTCAGTCAGGACTACAGAGACAGAAACACATCCTCAGTCAGGACTACAGAGACAGGAACATATCCTCAGTCAGGACTACAGAGACAGAAACACATCCTCATTTAAGGACTACAGATACAGGAACACATCCTCAGTGAAGGACTACAGAGACAGAAACACATCCTCAGTCAGGACTACAGAGACAGAAACACATCCTCAGTGAAGGACTACAGAGACAGAAACACATCCTCAGTCAGGACTACAGAGACAGAAACACATCCTCAGTCAGGACTACAGAGACAGAAACACATTCTCAGTGAAGGACTACAGAGACAGAAACACATCCTCAGTGAAGGACTACAGAGACAGAAACACATCCTCAGTCAGGACTACAGAGACAGAAACACATCCTCAGTCAGGACTACAGAGACAGAAACACATCCTCAGTCAGGACTACAGAGACAGAAACACATCCTCAGTCAGGACTACAGAGACAGAAACACATCCTCAGTCAGGACTACAGAGACAGAAACACATCCTCAGTCAGGACTACAGAGACAGAAACACATCCTCAGTCAGGACTACAGAGACAGAAACACATCCTCAGTCAGGACTACAGAGACAGAAACACATCCTCAGTCAGGACTACAGAGACAGAAACACATCCTCAGTGAAGGACTACAGAGACAGAAACACATCCTCAGTGAAGGACTACAGAGACAGAAACACATCCTCAGTCAGGACTACAGAGACAGAAACACATCCTCAGTCAGGACTACAGAGACAGAAACACATCCTCAGTCAGGACTACAGAGACAGAAACACATCCTCAGTGAAGGACTACAGAGACAGAAACACATCCTCAGTCAGGACTACAGAGACAGAAACACATCCTCAGTCAGGACTACAGAGACAGAAACACATCCTCAGTCAGGACTACAGACACAGAAACACATCCTCAGTGAAGGACTACAGAGACAGAAACACATCCTCAGTCAGGACTACAGAGACAGAAACAAATCCTCAGTCAGGACTACAGAGACAGAAACACATCCTCAGTGAAGGACTACAGAGACAGAAACACATCCTCAGTCAGGACTACAGAAACAGAAACACATCATCAGTCAGGACTACATAGACAGAAACACATCCTCAGTCAGGACTACAGAGACAAAAACACATCCTCAGTCAGGACTACAGAGACAGAAACACATCCTCAGTCAGGACTACAGAGACAGAAACACATCCTCAGTCAGGACTACAGAGACAGAAACACATCCTCAGTGAAGGACTAAAGAGACAGAAACACATCCTCAGTCAGGACTACAGAGACAGAAACACATCCTCAGTCAGGACTACAGAGACAGAAACACATCCTCAGTCAGGACTACAGAGACAGAAACACATCCTCAGTGAAGGACTACAGAGACAGAAACACATCCTCAGTCAGGACTACAGAGACAGAAACACATCCTCAGTGAAGGACTACAGAGACAGAAACACATCCTCAGTCAGGACCACAGAGACAGAAACAAATCCTCAGTCAGGACTACAGAGACAGAAACACATCCTCAGTGAAGGACTACAGAGACAGAAACACATCCTCAGTCAGGACTACAGAAACAGAAACACATCATCAGTCAGGATTACATAGACAGAAACACATCCTCAGTCAGGACTACAGAGACAAAAACACATCCTCAGTCAGGACTACAGAGACAGAAACACATCCTCAGTCAGGACTACAGAGACAGAAACACATCCTCAGTCAGGACTACAGAGACAGAAACACATCCTCAGTCAGGACTACAGAGACAGAAACACATCCTCAGTCAGGACTACAGAGACAGAAACACATCCTCAGTCAGGACTACAGAGAACACATAAACACATCCTCAGTGAAGGACTACAGAGACAGAAACACATCCTCAGTCAGGACTACAGAGACAGAAACACATCCTCAGTCAGGACTACAGAGACAGAAACACATCCTCAGTCAGGACTACAGAGACAGAAACACATCCTCAGTCAGGACTACAGAGACAGAAACACATCCTGAGTGAAGGACTACAGAGACAGAAACACATCCTCAGTCAGGACTACAGAGACAGAAACACATCCTCAGTGAAGGACTACAGAGACAGAAACACATCCTCAGTGAAGGACTACAGAGACAGAAACACATCCTCAGTCAGGACTACAGAGACAGAAACACATCCTCAGCCAGGACTACAGAGATAGAAACACATCCTCAGTCAGGACTACAGAGACAGAAACACATCCTCAGTCAGGACTACAGAGACAGAAACACATCCTCAGTCAGGACTACAGAGACAGAAACACATCCTCAGTCAGGACTACAGAGACAGAAACACATCCTAAGTGAAGGACTACAGAGACAGAAACACATCCTCAGTCAGGACTACAGAGACAGAAACACATCCTCAGTCAGGACTACAGAGACAGAAACACATCCTCAGTCAGGACAACATAGACAGAAACACATCCTCAGTCAGGACTACAGAGACAGAAACACATCCTCAGTCAGGACTACAGAGACAGAAACACATCCTCAGTCAGGACAACAGAGACAGAAACACATCCTCAGTCAGGACTACAGAGACAGAAACACATCCTCAGTCAGGACTACAGAGACAGAAACACATCCTCAGTGAAGGACTAGAGAGACAGAAACACATCCTCAGTCAGGACTACAGAGACAGAAACACATCCTCAGTCAGGACTACAGAGACAGAAACACATCCTCAGTGAAGGACTAAAGAGACAGAAACACATCCTCAGTCAGGACTACAGAGACAGAAACACATCCTCAGTCAGGACTACAGAGACAGAAACACATCCTCAGTCAGGACTACAGAGACAGAAACACATCCTCAGTCAGGACTACAGAGACAGAAACACATCCTCAGTCAGGACAACAGAGACAGAAACACATCCTCAGTCAGGACTACAGAGACAGAAACACATCCTCAGTCAGGACTACAGATACAGAAACACATCCTCAGTCAGGACTACAGAGACAGAAACACATCCTCAGTCAGGACTACAGACACAGAAACACATCCTCAGTCAGGACTACAGAGACAGAAACACATCCTCAGTGAAGGACTACAAAGACAGAAACACATCCTCAGTCAGGACTATAGAGACAGAAACACATCCTCAGTCAGGACTACAGAGACAGAAACACATCCTCAGTCAGGACTACAGAGACAGAAACACATCCTCAGTCAGGACTACAGAGACATAAACACATCCTCAGTGAAGGACTACAGAGACAGAAACACATCCTCAGTCAGGACTACAGAGACAGAAACACATCCTCAGTCAGGACTACAGAGACATAAACACATCCTCAGTGAAGGACTACAGAGACAGAAACACATCCTCAGTCAGGACTACAGAGACAGAAACACATCCTCAGTCAGGACTACAGAGACAGAAACACATCCTCAGTCAGGACTACAGAGACAGAAACACATCCTCAGTCAGGACTACAGAGACAGAAACACATCCTGAGTGAAGGACTACAGAGACAGAAACACATCCTCAGTCAGGACTACAGAGACAGAAACACATCCTCAGTGAAGGACTACAGAGACAGAAACACATCCTCAGTGAAGGACTACAGAGACAGAAACACATCCTCAGTCAGGACTACAGAGACAGAAACACATCCTCAGCCAGGACTACAGAGATAGAAACACATCCTCAGTCAGGACTACAGAGACAGAAACACATCCTCAGTCAGGACTACAGAGACAGAAACACATCCTCAGTCAGGACTACAGAGACAGAAACACATCCTCAGTCAGGACTACAGAGACAGAAACACATCCTAAGTGAAGGACTACAGAGACAGAAACACATCCTCAGTCAGGACTACAGAGACAGAAACACATCCTCAGTCAGGACTACAGAGACAGAAACACATCCTCAGTCAGGACAACATAGACAGAAACACATCCTCAGTCAGGACTACAGAGACAGAAACACATCCTCAGTCAGGACTACAGAGACAGAAACACATCCTCAGTCAGGACAACAGAGACAGAAACACATCCTCAGTCAGGACTACAGAGACAGAAACACATCCTCAGTCAGGACTACAGAGACAGAAACACATCCTCAGTGAAGGACTAGAGAGACAGAAACACATCCTCAGTCAGGACTACAGAGACAGAAACACATCCTCAGTCAGGACTACAGAGACAGAAACACATCCTCAGTGAAGGACTAAAGAGACAGAAACACATCCTCAGTCAGGACTACAGAGACAGAAACACATCCTCAGTCAGGACTACAGAGACAGAAACACATCCTCAGTCAGGACTACAGAGACAGAAACACATCCTCAGTGAAGGACTAAAGAGAAAGAAACACATCCTCAGTCAGGACTACAGAGACAGAAACACATCCTCAGTCAGGACTACAGAGACAGAAACACATCCTCAGTCAGGACTACAGAGACAGAAACACATCCTCAGTGAAGGACTACAGAGACAGAAACACATCCTCAGTCAGGACTACAGAGACAGAAACACATCCTCAGTCAGGACTACAGAGATAGAAACACATCCTCAGTCAGGACTACAGACACAGAAACACATCCTCAGTGAAGGACTACAGAGACAGAAACACATCCTCAGTCAGGACTACAGAGACAGAAACACATCCTCAGTGAAGGACTACAGAGACAGAAACACATCCTCAGTCAGGACCACAGAGACAGAAACAAATCCTCAGTCAGGACTACAGAGACAGAAACACATCCTCAGTGAAGGACTACAGAGACAGAAACACATCCTCAGTCAGGACTACAGAGACAGAAACACATCCTCAGTCAGGACTACAGAGACAGAAACACATCCTCAGTGAAGGACTAAAGAGACAGAAACACATCCTCAGTCAGGACTACAGAGACAGAAACACATCCTCAGTCAGGACTACAGAGACAGAAACACATCCTCAGTCAGGACTACAGAGACAGAAACACATCCTAAGTGAAGGACTACAGAGACAGAAACACATCCTCAGTCAGGACTACAGAGACAGAAACACATCCTCAGTCAGGACTACAGAGACAGAAACACATCCTCAGTCAGGACAACATAGACAGAAACACATCCTCAGTCAGGACTACAGAGACAGAAACACATCCTCAGTCAGGACTACAGAGACAGAAACACATCCTCAGTCAGGACAACAGAGACAGAAACACATCCTCAGTCAGGACTACAGAGACAGAAACACATCCTCAGTCAGGACTACAGAGACAGAAACACATCCTCAGTGAAGGACTAGAGAGACAGAAACACATCCTCAGTCAGGACTACAGAGACAGAAACACATCCTCAGTCAGGACTACAGAGACAGAAACACATCCTCAGTGAAGGACTAAAGAGACAGAAACACATCCTCAGTCAGGACTACAGAGACAGAAACACATCCTCAGTCAGGACTACAGAGACAGAAACACATCCTCAGTCAGGACTACAGAGACAGAAACACATCCTCAGTCAGGACTACAGAGACAGAAACACATCCTCAGTCAGGACTACAGAGAACACATAAACACATCCTCAGTGAAGGACTACAGAGACAGAAACACATCCTCAGTCAGGACTACAGAGACAGAAACACATCCTCAGTCAGGACTACAGAGACAGAAACACATCCTCAGTCAGGACTACAGAGACAGAAACACATCCTCAGTCAGGACTACAGAGACAGAAACACATCCTGAGTGAAGGACTACAGAGACAGAAACACATCCTCAGTCAGGACTACAGAGACAGAAACACATCCTCAGTGAAGGACTACAGAGACAGAAACACATCCTCAGTGAAGGACTACAGAGACAGAAACACATCCTCAGTCAGGACTACAGAGACAGAAACACATCCTCAGCCAGGACTACAGAGATAGAAACACATCCTCAGTCAGGACTACAGAGACAGAAACACATCCTCAGTCAGGACTACAGAGACAGAAACACATCCTCAGTCAGGACTACAGAGACAGAAACACATCCTCAGTCAGGACTACAGAGACAGAAACACATCCTAAGTGAAGGACTACAGAGACAGAAACACATCCTCAGTCAGGACTACAGAGACAGAAACACATCCTCAGTCAGGACTACAGAGACAGAAACACATCCTCAGTCAGGACAACATAGACAGAAACACATCCTCAGTCAGGACTACAGAGACAGAAACACATCCTCAGTCAGGACTACAGAGACAGAAACACATCCTCAGTCAGGACAACAGAGACAGAAACACATCCTCAGTCAGGACTACAGAGACAGAAACACATCCTCAGTCAGGACTACAGAGACAGAAACACATCCTCAGTGAAGGACTAGAGAGACAGAAACACATCCTCAGTCAGGACTACAGAGACAGAAACACATCCTCAGTCAGGACTACAGAGACAGAAACACATCCTCAGTGAAGGACTAAAGAGACAGAAACACATCCTCAGTCAGGACTACAGAGACAGAAACACATCCTCAGTCAGGACTACAGAGACAGAAACACATCCTCAGTCAGGACTACAGAGACAGAAACACATCCTCAGTGAAGGACTAAAGAGAAAGAAACACATCCTCAGTCAGGACTACAGAGACAGAAACACATCCTCAGTCAGGACTACAGAGACAGAAACACATCCTCAGTCAGGACTACAGAGACAGAAACACATCCTCAGTGAAGGACTACAGAGACAGAAACACATCCTCAGTCAGGACTACAGAGACAGAAACACATCCTCAGTCAGGACTACAGAGATAGAAACACATCCTCAGTCAGGACTACAGACACAGAAACACATCCTCAGTGAAGGACTACAGAGACAGAAACACATCCTCAGTCAGGACTACAGAGACAGAAACACATCCTCAGTGAAGGACTACAGAGACAGAAACACATCCTCAGTCAGGACCACAGAGACAGAAACAAATCCTCAGTCAGGACTACAGAGACAGAAACACATCCCCAGTGAAGGACTACAGAGACAGAAACACATCCTCAGTCAGGACTACAGAAACAGAAACACATCATCAGTCAGGATTACATAGACAGAAACACATCCTCAGTCAGGACAACAGAGACAAAAACACATCCTCAGTCAGGACTACAGAGACAGAAACACATCCTCAGTCAGGACAACAGAGACAGAAACACATCCTCAGTCAGGACTACAGAGACAGAAACACATCCTCAGTCAGGACTACAGAGACAGAAACACATCCTCAGTGAAGGACTACAGAGACAGAAACACATCCTCAGTCAGGACTACAGAGACAGAAACACATCCTCAGTCAGGACTACAGAGACAGAAACACATCCTCAGTGAAGGACTAAAGAGACAGAAACACATCCTCAGTCAGGACTACAGAGACAGAAACACATCCTCAGTCAGGACTACAGAGACAGAAACACATCCTCAGTCAGGACTACAGAGACAGAAACACATCCTCAGTGAAGGACTAAAGAGACAGAAACACATCCTCAGTCAGGACTACAGAGACAGAAACACATCCTCAGTCAGGACTACAGAGACAGAAACACATCCTCAGTCAGGACTACAGAGACAGAAACACATCCTCAGTGAAGGACTACAGAGACAGAAACACATCCTCAGTCAGGACTACAGAGACAGAAACACATCCTCGGTCAGGACTACAGAGACAGAAACACATCCTCAGTCAGGACTACAGACACAGAAACACATCCTCAGTGAAGGACTACAGAGACAGAAACACATCCTCAGTCAGGACTACAGAGACAGAAACACATCCTCAGTGAAGGACTACAGAGACAGAAACACATCCTCAGTCAGGACCACAGAGACAGAAACAAATCCTCAGTCAGGACTACAGAGACAGAAACACATCCTCAGTGAAGGACTACAGAGACAGAAACACATCCTCAGTCAGGACTACAGAAACAGAAACACATCATCAGTCAGGATTACATAGACAGAAACACATCCTCAGTCAGGACTACAGAGACAAAAACACATCCTCAGTCAGGACTACAGAGACAGAAACACATCCTCAGTCAGGACTACAGAGACAGAAACACATCCTCAGTCAGGACTACAGAGACAGAAACACATCCTCAGTCAGGACTACAGAGACAGAAACACATCCTCAGTCAGGACTACAGAGACAGAAACACATCCTCAGTCTGGACTACAGAGAACACATAAACACATCCTCAGTGAAGGACTACAGAGACAGAAACACATCCTCAGTCAGGACTACAGAGACAGAAACACATCCTCAGTCAGGACTACAGAGACAGAAACATATCCTCAGTCAGGACTACAGAGACAGAAACACATCCTCAGTCAGGACTACAGAGACAGAAACACATCCTCAGTGAAGGACTACAGAGACAGAAACACATCCTCAGTCAGGACTACAGAGACAGAAACACATCCTCAGTGAAGGACTACAGAGACAGAAACACATCCTCAGTGAAGGACTACAGAGACAGAAACACATCCTCAGTCAGGACTACAGAGACAGAAACACATCCTCAGCCAGGACTACAGAGATAGAAACACATCCTCAGTCAGGACTACAGAGACAGAAACACATCCTCAGTCAGGACTACAGAGACAGAAACACATCCTCAGTCAGGACTACAGAGACAGAAACACATCCTCAGTCAGGACTACAGAGACAGAAACACATCCTAAGTGAAGGACTACAGAGACAGAAACACATCCTCAGTCAGGACTACAGAGACAGAAACACATCCTCAGTCAGGACTACAGAGACAGAAACACATCCTCAGTCAGGACAACAGAGACAGAAACACATCCTCAGTCAGGACTACAGAGACAGAAACACATCCTCAGTCAGGACTACAGAGACAGAAACACATCCTCAGTCAGGACAACAGAGACAGAAACACATCCTCAGTCAGGACTACAGAGACAGAAACACATCCTCAGTCAGGACTACAGAGACAGAAACACATCCTCAGTGAAGGACTACAGAGACAGAAACACATCCTCAGTCAGGACTACAGAGACAGAAACACATCCTCAGTCAGGACTACAGAGACAGAAACACATCCTCAGTCAGGACTACAGAGACAGAAACACATCCTCAGTCAGGACTACAGAGACAGAAACACATCCTCAGTGAGGACTACAGAGACAGAAACACATCCTCAGTCAGGGCTACAGAGACAGAAACACATCCTCAGTCAGGACTACAGAGACAGGAACACATCCTCAGTGAAGGACTACAGAGACAGAAACACATCCTCAGTCAGGACTACAGAGACAGGAACACATCCTCAGTGAAGGACTACAGAGACAGAAACACATCCTCAGTCAGGACTACAGAGACAGAAACACATCCTCAGTGAAGGACTACAGAGACAGAAACACATCCTCAGTCAGGACTATAGAGACAGAAACACATCCTCAGTCAGGACTACAGAGACAGAAACACATCCTCAGTGAAGGACTACAGAGACAGAAACACATCCTCAGTGAAGGACTACAGAGACAGAAACACATCCTCAGTCAGGACTACAGAGACAGAAACACATGCTCAGTGAAGGACTACAGAGACAGAAACACATCCTCAGTCAGGACTACAGAGACAGAAACACATCCTCAGTCAGGACTACAGAGACAGAAACACATCCTCAGTCAGGACTACAGAGACAGAAACACATCCTCAGTCAGGACTACAGAGACAGTAACACATCCTCAGTCAGGACTACAGAGACAGAAACACATCCTCAGTGAAGGACTACAGAGACAGAAACACATCCTCAGTCAGGACTACAGAGACAGAAACACATCCTCAGTCAGGACTACAGAGACTGAAACACATCCTCAGTCAGGACTACAGAGACAGAAACACATCCTCAGTGAAGGACTACAGAGACAGAAACACATCCTCAGTCAGGACTACAGAGACAGAAACACATCCTCAGTCAGGACTACAGAGACAGAAACACATCCTCAGTCAGGACTACAGACACAGAAACACATCCTCAGTGAAGGACTACAGAGACAGAAACACATCCTCAGTCAGGACTACAGAGACAGAAACACATCCTCAGTGAAGGACTACAGAGACAGAAACACATCCTCAGTCAGGACTACAGAGACAGAAACAAATCCTCAGTCAGGACTACAGAGACAGAAACACATCCTCAGTGAAGGACTACAGAGACAGAAACACATCCTCAGTCAGGACTACAGAGACAGAAACACATCCTCAGTCAGGACTACAGAGACAGAAACACATCCTCAGTCAGGACTACAGAGACAGAAACACATCCTCAGTGAAGGACTACAGAGACAGAAACACATCCTCAGTCAGGACTACAGAGACAGAAACAAATCCTCAGTCAGGACTACAGAGACAGAAACACATCCTCAGTGAAGGACTACAGAGACAGAAACACATCCTCAGTCAGAACTACAGAGACAGAAACACATCCTCAGTCAGGACTACAGAGACAGAAACACATCATCAGTCAGGACTACAGAGACAGAAACACATCCTCAGTCAGGACTACAGAGACAAAAACACATCCTCAGTCAGGACTACAGAGACAGAAACACATCCTCAGTCAGGACTACAGAGACAGAAACACATCCTCAGTCAGGACTACAGAGACAGAAACACATCCTCAGTCAGGACTACAGAGACAGAAACACATCCTCAGTCAGGACTACAGAGACAGAAACACATCCTCAGTGAAGGACTACAGAGACAGAAACACATCCTCAGTGAAGGACTACAGAGACAGAAACACATCCTCAGTCAGGACTACAGAGACAGAAACACATCCTCAGTCAGGACTACAGAGACAGAAACACATCCTCAGTCAGGACTACAGAGACAGAAACACATCCTCAGTGAAGGACTACAGAGACAGAAACACATCCTCAGTCAGGACTACAGAGACAGAAACACATCCTCAGTCAGGACTACAGAGACAGAAACACATCCTCAGTCAGGACTACAGAGACAGAAATACATCCTCAGTCAGGACTACAGAGACAGTAACACATCCTCAGTCAGGACTACAGAGACAGAAACACATCCTCAGTGAAGGACTACAGAGACAGAAACACATCCTCAGTCAGGACTACAGAGACAGAAACACATCCTCAGTCAGGACTACAGAGACAGAAACACATCCTCAGTCAGGACTACAGAGACAGAAACACATCCTCAGTGAAGGACTACAGAGACAGAAACACATCCTCAGTCAGGACTACAGAGACAGAAACACATCCTCAGTCAGGACTACAGAGACAGAAACACATCCTCAGTGAAGGACTAAAGAGACAGAAACACATCCTCAGTCAGGACTACAGAGACAGAAACACATCCTCAGTCAGGACTACAGAGACAGAAACACATCCTCAGTCAGGACTACAGAGACAGAAACACATCCTCAGTGAAGGACTACAGAGACAGAAACACATCCTCAGTCAGGACTACAGAGACAGAAACACATCCTCAGTCAGGACTACAGAGACAGAAACACATCCTCAGTCAGGACTACAGACACAGAAACACATCCTCAGTGAAGGACTACAGAGACAGAAACACATCCTCAGTCAGGACTACAGAGACAGAAACACATCCTCAGTGAAGGACTACAGAGACAGAAACACATCCTCAGTCAGGACCACAGAGACAGAAACAAATCCTCAGTCAGGACTACAGAGACAGAAACACATCCTCAGTGAAGGACTACAGAGACAGAAACACATCCTCAGTCAGGACTACAGAAACAGAAACACATCATCAGTCAGGATTACATAGACAGAAACACATCCTCAGTCAGGACTACAGAGACAAAAACACATCCTCAGTCAGGACTACAGAGACAGAAACACATCCTCAGTCAGGACTACAGAGACAGAAACACATCCTCAGTCAGGACTACAGAGACAGAAACACATCCTCAGTCAGGACTACAGAGACAGAAACACATCCTCAGTCAGGACTACAGAGACAGAAACACATCCTCAGTGAAGGACTACAGAGACAGAAACACATCCTCAGTCAGGACTACAGAGACAGAAACACATCCTCAGTCAGGACTACAGAGACAGAAACACATCCTCAGTGAAGGACTAAAGAGACAGAAACACATCCTCAGTCAGGACTACAGAGACAGAAACACATCCTCAGTCAGGACTACAGAGACAGAAACACATCCTCAGTCAGGACTACAGAGACAGAAACACATCCTCAGTCAGGACTACAGAGACAGAAACACATCCTCAGTGAAGGACTACAGAGACAGAAACACATCCTCAGTCAGGACTACAGAGACAGAAACACATCCTCAGTGAAGGACTACAGAGACAGAAACACATCCTCAGTGAAGGACTACAGAGACAGAAACACATCCTCAGTCAGGACTACAGAGACAGAAACACATCCTCAGCCAGGACTACAGAGATAGAAACACATCCTCAGTCAGGACTACAGAGACAGAAACACATCCTCAGTCAGGACTACAGAGACAGAAACACATCCTCAGTCAGGACTACAGAGACAGAAACACATCCTCAGTCAGGACTACAGAGACAGAAACACATCCTCAGTGAAGGACTACAGAGACAGAAACACATCCTCAGTCAGGACTACAGAGACAGAAACACATCCTCAGTCAGGACTACAGAGACAGAAACACATCCTCAGTCAGGACTACAGAGACAGAAAAACATCCTCAGTCAGGACTACAGAGACAGAAACACATCCTCAGTCAGGACTACAGAGACAGAAACACATCCTCAGTCAGGACAACAGAGACAGAAACACATCCTCAGTCAGGACTACAGAGACAGAAACACATCCTCAGTCAGGACTACAGAGACAGAAACACATCCTCAGTGAAGGACTACAGAGACAGAAACACATCCTCAGTCAGGACTACAGAGACAGAAACACATCCTCAGTCAGGACTACAGAGACAGAAACACATCCTCAGTCAGGACTACAGAGACAGAAACACATCCTCAGTCAGGACTACAGAGACAGAAACACATCCTCAGTGAGGACTACAGAGACAGAAACACATCCTCAGTCAGGGCTACAGAGACAGAAACACATCCTCAGTCAGGACTACAGAGACAGGAACACATCCTCAGTGAAGGACTACAGAGACAGAAACACATCCTCAGTCAGGACTACAGAGACAGAAAGACATCCTCAGTGAAGGACTACAGAGACAGAAACACATCCTCAGTCAGGACTACAGAGACAGAAACACATCCTCAGTCAGGACTACAGAGACAGAAACACATCCTCAGTGAAGGACTACAGAGACAGAAACACATCCTCAGTGAAGGACTACAGAGACAGAAACACATCCTCAGTCAGGACTACAGAGACAGAAACACATCCTCAGTCAGGACTACAGAGACAGAAACACATCCTCAGTCAGGACTACAGAGACAGAAACACATGCTCAGTGAAGGACTACAGAGACAGAAACACATCCTCAGTCAGGACTACAGAGACAGAAACACATCCTCAGTCAGGACTACAGAGACAGAAACACATCCTCAGTCAGGACTACAGAGACAGAAACACATCCTCAGTCAGGACTACAGAGACAGTAACACATCCTCAGTCAGGACTACAGAGACAGAAACACATCCTCAGTGAAGGACTACAGAGACAGAAACACATCCTCAGTCAGGACTACAGAGACAGAAACACATCCTCAGTCAGGACTACAGAGACAGAAACACATCCTCAGTCAGGACTACAGAGACAGAAACACATCCTCAGTGAAGGACTACAGAGACAGAAACACATCCTCAGTCAGGACTACAGAGACAGAAACACATCCTCAGTCAGGACTACAGAGACAGAAACACATCCTCAGTCAGGACTACAGACACAGAAACACATCCTCAGTGAAGGACTACAGAGACAGAAACACATCCTCAGTCAGGACTACAGAGACAGAAACACATCCTCAGTGAAGGACTACAGAGACAGAAACACATCCTCAGTCAGGACTACAGAGACAGAAACACATCCTCAGTCAGGACTACAGAGACAGAAACACATCCTCAGTGAAGGACTACAGAGACAGAAACACATCCTCAGTCAGGACTACAGAGACAGAAACACATCCTCAGTCAGGACTACAGAGACAGAAACACATCCTCAGTCAGGACTACAGAGACAGAAACACATCCTCAGTGAAGGACTACAGAGACAGAAACACATCCTCAGTCAGGACTACAGAGACAGAAACACATCCTCAGTCAGGACTACAGAGACAGAAACACATCCTCAGTGAAGGACTACAGAGACAGAAACACATCCTCAGTCAGGACTACAGAGACAGAAACACATCCTCAGTCAGGACTACAGAGACAGAAACACATCATCAGTCAGGACTACAGAGACAGAAACACATCCTCAGTCAGGACTACAGAGACAGAAACACATCCTCAGTCAGGACTACAGAGACAGAAACACATCCTCAGTCAGGACTACAGAGACAGAAACACATCCTCAGTCAGGACTACAGAGACAGAAACACATCCTCAGTCAGGACTACAGAGACAGAAACACATCCTCAGTCAGGACTACAGAGACAGAAACACATCCTCAGTGAAGGACTACAGAGACAGAAACACATCCTCAGTGAAGGACTACAGAGACAGAAACACATCCTCAGTCAGGACTACAGAGACAGAAACACATCCTCAGTCAGGACTACAGAGACAGAAACACATCCTCAGTCAGGACTACAGAGACAGAAACACATCCTCAGTGAAGGACTACAGAGACAGAAACACATCCTCAGTCAGGACTACAGAGACAGAAACACATCCTCAGTCAGGACTACAGAGACAGAAACACATCCTCAGTCAGGACTACAGAGACAGAAACACATCCTCAGTCAGGACTACAGAGACAGTAACACATCCTCAGTCAGGACTACAGAGACAGAAACACATCCTCAGTGAAGGACTACAGAGACAGAAACACATCCTCAGTCAGGACTACAGAGACAGAAACACATCCTCAGTCAGGACTACAGAGACAGAAACACATCCTCAGTCAGGACTACAGAGACAGAAACACATCCTCAGTGAAGGACTACAGAGACAGAAACACATCCTCAGTCAGGACTACAGAGACAGAAACACATCCTCAGTCAGGACTACAGAGACAGAAACACATCCTCAGTCAGGACTACAGAGACAGAAACACATCCTCAGTGAAGGACTACAGAGACAGAAACACATCCTCAGTCAGGACTACAGAGACAGAAACACATCCTCAGTCAGGACTACAGAGACAGAAACACATCCTCAGTCAGGACTACAGAGACAGAAACACATCCTCAGTGAAGGACTACAGAGACAGAAACACATCCTCAGTCAGGACTACAGAGACAGAAACACATCCTCAGTGAAGGACTACAGAGACAGAAACACATCCTCAGTGAAGGACTACAGAGACAGAAACACATCCTCAGTCAGGACTACAGAGACAGAAACACATCCTCAGCCAGGACTACAGAGACAGAAACACATCCTCTGTCAGGACTACAGAGACAGAAACACATCCTCAGTGAAGGACTACAGAGACAGAAACACATCCTCAGTCAGGACTACAGAGACAGAAACACATCCTCAGTCAGGACTACAGAGACAGAAACACATCCTCAGTCAGGACTACAGAGACAGAAACACATCCTCAGTCAGGACTACAGAGACAGAAACACATCCTCAGTGAAGGACTACAGAGACAGAAACACATCCTCAGTCAGGACTACAGAGACAGAAACACATCCGACAGAAACACATCCTCAGTCAGGACTACAGAGACAGAAACAAATCCTCATTCAGGACTACAGAGACAGAAACACATCCTCAGTGAAGGACTACAGAGACAGAAACACATCCTCAGTCAGGACTACAGAAACAGAAACACATCATCAGTCAGGACTACATAGACAGAAACACATCCTCAGTCAGGACTACAGAGACAGAAACACATCCTCAGTCAGGACTACAGAGACAGAAACACATCCTCAGTCAGGACTACAGAGACAGAAACACATCCTCAGTCAGGACTACAGAGACAGAAACACATCCTCAGTCAGGACTACAGAGACAGAAACACATCCTCAGTCAGGACTACAGAGACAGAAACACATCCTCAGTCAGGACTACAGAGACAGAAACACATCCTCAGTCAGGACTACAGAGACAGAAACACATCCTCTGTCAGGACTACAGAGACAGAAACACATCCTCAGTGAAGGACTACAGAGACAGAAACACATCCTCAGTCAGGACTACAGAGACAGAAACACATCCTCAGTCAGGACTACAGAGACAGAAACACATCCTCAGTCAGGACTACAGAGACAGAAACACATCCTCAGTCAGGACTACAGAGACAGAAACACATCCTCAGTGAAGGACTACAGAGACAGAAACACATCCTCAGTCAGGACTACAGAGACAGAAACACATCCTCAGTGAAGGACTACAGAGACAGAAACACATCCTCAGTGAAGGACTACAGAGACAGAAACACATCCTCAGTCAGGACTACAGAGACAGAAACACATCCTCAGCCAGGACTACAGAGACAGAAACACATCCTCTGTCAGGACTACAGAGACAGAAACACATCCTCAGTGAAGGACTACAGAGACAGAAACACATCCTCAGTCAGGACTACAGAGACAGAAACACATCCTCAGTCAGGACTACAGAGACAGAAACACATCCTCAGTCAGGACTACAGAGACAGAAACACATCCTCAGTCAGGACTACAGAGACAGAAACACATCCTCAGTGAAGGACTACAGAGACAGAAACACATCCTCAGTCAGGACTACAGAGACAGAAACACATCCTCAGTGAAGGACTACAGACACAGAAACACATCCTCAGTGAAGGACTACAGAGACAGAAACACATCCTCAGTCAGGACTACAGAGACAGAAACACATCCTCAGCCAGGACTACAGAGACAGAAACACATCCTCAGTCAGGACTACAGAGACAGAAACACATCCTCAGTCAGGACTACAGAGACAGAAGCACATCCTCAGTCAGGACTACAGAGACAGAAACACATCCTCAGTGAAGGACTACAGAGACAGAAACACATCCTCAGTCAGGACTACAGAGACAGAAACACATCCTCAGTGAAGGACTACAGAGACAGAAACACATCCTCAGTCAGGACTACAGAGACAGAAACACATCCTCAGTCAGGACTACAGAGACAGAAACACATCCTCAGTGAAGGACTACAGAGACAGAAACACATCCTCAGTGAAGGACTACAGAGACAGAAACACATCCTCAGTCTGGACTACAGAGACAGAAACACATCCTCAGTCAGGACTACAGAGACAGAAACACATCCTCAGTCAGGACAACAGAGACAGAAACACATCCTCAGTCAGGACTACAGAGACAGAAACACATCCTCAGTCAGGACTACAGAGACAGAAACACATCCTCAGTCAGGACTACAGAGACAGAAACACATCCTCAGTCAGGACTACAGAGACAGAAACACATCCTCAGTGAAGGACTACAGAGACAGAAACACATCCTCAGTGAAGGACTACAGAGACAGAAACACATCCTCAGTCAGGACTACAGAGACAGAAACACATCCTCAGTCAGGACTACAGAGACAGAAACACGTCCTCAGTCAGGACTACAGAGACAGAAACACATCCTCAGTCAGGACTACAGAGACAGAAACACATCCAAAGTCAGGACTACAGAGACAGAAACACATCCTCAGTGAAGGACTACAGAGACAGAAACACATCCTCAGTGAAGGACTACAGAGACAGAAACACATCTTCAGTCAGGACTACAGAGACAGAAACACATCATCAGTCAGGACTACAGAGACAGAAACACATCCTCAGTCAGGACTACAGAGACAGAAACACATCCTCAGTCAGGACTACAGAGACAGAAACACATCCTCAGTCAGGACTACAGAGACAGAAACACATCCTCAGTCAGGACTACAGAGACAGGAACACATCCTCAGTCAGGACTACAGAGACAGAAACACTTCCTCAGTCAGGACTACAGAGACAGGAACACATCCTCAGTCAGGACTAGAGAGACAGAAACACATCCTCAGTTAAGGACTACAGAGACAGGAACACATCCTCAGTGAAAGACTACAGAGACAGAAACACATCCTCAGTCAGGACTACAGAGACAGAAACACATCCTCAGTGAAGGACTACAGAGACAGAAACACATCCTCAGTCAGGACTACAGAGACAGAAACACATCCTCAGTGAAGGACTACAGAGACAGAAACACATCCTCAGTGAAGGACTACAGAGACAGAAACACATCCTCAGTCATTACTACAGAGACAGAAACACATCCTCAGTCAGGACTACAGAGACAGGAACACATCCTCAGTCAGGACTACAGAGACAGAAACACATCCTCAGTTAAGGACTACAGAGACAGGAACACATCCTCAGTGAAGGACTACAGAGACAGAAACACATCCTCAGTCAGGACTACAGAGACAGAAACACATCCTCAGTCAGGACTACAGACACAGAAACACATCCTCAGTCAGGACTACAGAGACAGAAACACATCCTCAGTCAGGACTACAGAGACAGAAACACATCCTCAGTCAGGACTACAGAGACAGAAACACATCCTCAGTCAGGACTACAGAGACAGGAACACATCCTCAGTCAGGACTACAGAGACAGAAACACTTCCTCAGTCAGGACTACAGAGACAGGAACACATCCTCAGTCAGGACTAGAGAGACAGAAACACATCCTCAGTTAAGGACTACAGAGACAGAAACACATCCTCAGTGAAGGACTACAGAGACAGAAACACATCCTCAGTCAGGACTACAGAGACAGAAACACATCCTCAGTCAGGACTACAGAGACAGAAACACGTCCTCAGTCAGGACTACAGAGACAGAAACACATCCTCAGTGAAGGACTACAGAGACAGAAACACATCCTCAGTCAGGACTACAGAGACAGAAACACTTCCTCAGTCAGGACTACAGAGACAGGAACACATCCTCAGTCAGGACTACAGAGACAGAAACACATCCTCAGTTAAGGACTACAGAGACAGAAACACATCCTCAGTCAGGACTACAGAGACAGAAACACATCCTCAGTCAGGACTACAGAGACAGAAACACATCCTCAGTGAAGGACTACAGAGACAGAAACACATCCTCAGTCAGGACTACAGAGACAGAAACACATCCTCAGTCAGGACTACAGAGACAGAAACACATCCTCAGTGAAGGTCTACAGAGACAGAAACACATCCTCAGTGAAGGACTACAGAGACAGAAACACATCCTCAGTCAGGACTACAGAGACAGAAACACATCCTCAGCCAGGACTACAGAGACAGAAACACATCCTCTGTCAGGACTACAGAGACAGAAACACATCCTCAGTGAAGGACTACAGAGACAGAAACACATCCTCAGTCAGGACTACAGAGACAGAAACACATCCTCAGTCAGGACTACAGAGACAGAAACACATCCTCAGTCAGGACTACAGAGACAGAAACACATCCTCAGTCAGGACTACAGAGACAGAAACACATCCTCAGTGAAGGACTACAGAGACAGAAACACATCCTCAGTCAGGACTACAGAGACAGAAACACATCCTCAGTGAAGGACTACAGAGACAGAAACACATCCTCAGTGAAGGACTACAGAGACAGAAACACATCCTCAGTCAGGACTACAGAGACAGAAACACATCCTCAGTGAAGGACTACAGAGACAGAAACACATCCTCAGTCAGGACTACAGAGACAGAAACACATCCTCAGTCAGGACTACAGAGACAGAAACACATCCTCAGTCAGGACTACAGAGACAGAAACACATCCTCAGTGAAGGACTACAGAGACAGAAACACATCCTCAGTCAGGACTACAGAGACAGAAACACATCCTCAGTCAGGACTACAGAGACAGAAACACATCCTCAGTCAGGACTACAGACACAGAAACACATCCTCAGTGAAGGACTACAGAGACAGAAACACATCCTCAGTCAGGACTACAGAGACAGAAACACATCCTCAGTGAAGGACTACAGAGACAGAAACACATCCTCAGTCAGGACTACAGAGACAGAAACACATCCTCAGTCAGGACTACAGAGACAGAAACACATCCTCAGTGAAGGACTACAGAGACAGAAACACATCCTCAGTCAGGACTACAGAGACAGAAACACATCCTCCGTCAGGACTACAGAGACAGAAACACATCCTCAGTGAAGGACTACAGAGACAGAAACACATCCTCAGTGAAGGACTACAGAGACAGAAACACATCCTCAGTCAGGACTACAGAGACAGAAACACATCCTCAGTCAGGACTACAGAGACAGAAACACGTCCTCAGTCAGGACTACAGAGACAGAAACACATCCTCAGTGAAGGACTACAGAGACAGAAACACATCCTCAGTCAGGACTACAGAGACAGAAACACTTCCTCAGTCAGGACTACAGAGACAGGAACACATCCTCAGTCAGGACTACAGAGACAGAAACACATCCTCAGTTAAGGACTACAGAGACAGAAACACATCCTCAGTCAGGACTACAGAGACAGAAACACATCCTCAGTCAGGACTACAGAGACAGAAACACATCCTCAGTGAAGGACTACAGAGACAGAAACACATCCTCAGTCAGGACTACAGAGACAGAAACACATCCTCAGTCAGGACTACAGAGACAGAAACACATCCTCAGTGAAGGACTACAGAGACAGAAACACATCCTCAGTGAAGGACTACAGAGACAGAAACACATCCTCAGTCAGGACTACAGAGACAGAAACACATCCTCAGTCAGGACTACAGAGACAGAAACACATCCTCTGTCAGGACTACAGAGACAGAAACACATCCTCAGTGAAGGACTACAGAGACAGAAACACATCCTCAGTCAGGACTACAGAGACAGAAACACATCCTCAGTCAGGACTACAGAGACAGAAACACATCCTCAGTCAGGACTACAGAGACAGAAACACATCCTCAGTCAGGACTACAGAGACAGAAACACATCCTCAGTGAAGGACTACAGAGACAGAAACACATCCTCAGTCAGGACTACAGAGACAGAAACACATCCTCAGTGAAGGACTACAGAGACAGAAACACATCCTCAGTGAAGGACTACAGAGACAGAAACACATCCTCAGTCAGGACTACAGAGACAGAAACACATCCTCAGTGAAGGACTACAGAGACAGAAACACATCCTCAGTCAGCACTACAGAGACAGAAACACATCCTCAGTCAGGACTACAGAGACAGAAACACATCCTCAGTCAGGACTACAGAGACAGAAACACATCCTCAGTGAAGGACTACAGAGACAGAAACACATCCTCAGTCAGGACTACAGAGACAGAAACACATCCTCAGTCAGGACTACAGAGACAGAAACACATCCTCAGTCAGGACTACAGACACAGAAACACATCCTCAGTGAAGGACTACAGAGACAGAAACACATCCTCAGTCAGGACTACAGAGACAGAAACACATCCTCAGTGAAGGACTACAGAGACAGAAACACATCCTCAGTCAGGACTACAGAGACAGAAACAAATCCTCATTCAGGACTACAGAGACAGAAACACATCCTCAGTGAAGGACTACAGAGACAGAAACACATCCTCAGTCAGGACTACAGAAACAGAAACACATCATCAGTCAGGACTACATAGACAGAAACACATCCTCAGTCAGGACTACAGAGACAGAAACACATCCTCAGTCAGGACTACAGAGACAGAACACATCCTCAGTCAGGACTACAGAGACAAAAACACATCCTCAGTCAGGACTACAGAGACAGAAACACATCCTCAGTCAGGACTACAGAGACAGAAACACATCCTCAGTCAGGACTACAGAGACAGAAACACATCCTCAGTCAGGACTACAGAGACAGAAACACATCCTCAGTCAGGACTACAGAGACAGAAACACATCCTCTGTCAGGACTACAGAGACAGAAACACATCCTCAGTGAAGGACTACAGAGACAGAAACACATCCTCAGTCAGGAATACAGAGACAGAAACACATCCTCAGTCAGGACTACAGAGACAGAAACACATCCTCAGTGAAGGACTACAGAGACAGAAACACATCCTCAGTCAGGACTACAGAGACAGAAACACATCCTCAGTGAAGGACTACAGAGACAGAAACACATCCTCAGTGAAGGACTACAGAGACAGAAACACATCCTCAGTCAGGACTACAGAGACAGAAACACATCCTCAGCCAGGACTACAGAGACAGAAACACATCCTCTGTCAGGACTACAGAGACAGAAACACATCCTCAGTGAAGGACTACAGAGACAGAAACACATCCTCAGTCAGGACTACATAGACAGAAACACATCCTCAGTCAGGACTACAGAGACAGAAACACATCCTCAGTCAGGACTACAGAGACAGAACACATCCTCAGTCAGGACTACAGAGACAAAAACACATCCTCAGTCAGGACTACAGAGACAGAAACACATCCTCAGTCAGGACTACAGAGACAGAAACACATCCTCAGTCAGGACTACAGAGACAGAAACACATCCTCAGTCAGGACTACAGAGACAGAAACACATCCTCAGTCAGGACTACAGAGACAGAAACACATCCTCTGTCAGGACTACAGAGACAGAAACACATCCTCAGTGAAGGACTACAGAGACAGAAACACATCCTCAGTCAGGACTACAGAGACAGAAACACATCCTCTGTCAGGACTACAGAGACAGAAACACATCCTCAGTGAAGGACTACAGAGACAGAAACACATCCTCAGTCAGGACTACAGAGACAGAAACACATCCTCAGTGAAGGACTACAGAGACAGAAACACATCCTCAGTGAAGGACTACAGAGACAGAAACACATCCTCAGTCAGGACTACAGAGACAGAAACACATCCTCAGCCAGGACTACAGAGACAGAAACACATCCTCTGTCAGGACTACAGAGACAGAAACACATCCTCAGTGAAGGACTACAGAGACAGAAACACATCCTCAGTCAGGACTACAGAGACAGAAACACATCCTCAGTCAGGACTACAGAGACAGAAACACATCCTCAGTCAGGACTACAGAGACAGAAACACATCCTCAGTCAGGACTACAGAGACAGAAACACATCCTCAGTGAAGGACTACAGAGACAGAAACACATCCTCAGTCAGGACTACAGAGACAGAAACACATCCTCAGTGAAGGACTACAGAGACAGAAACACATCCTCAGTGAAGGACTACAGAGACAGAAACACATCCTCAGTCAGGACTACAGAGACAGAAACACATCCTCAGCCAGGACTACAGAGACAGAAACACATCCTCAGTCAGGACTACAGAGACAGAAACACATCCTCAGTCAGGACTACAGAGACAGAAACACATCCTCAGTCAGGACTACAGAGACAGAAACACATCCTCAGTCAGGACTACAGAGACAGAAACATATTCTCAGTCAGGACAACAGAGACAGAAACACATCCTCAGTCAGGACTACAGAGACAGAAACACATCCTCAGTCAGGACTACAGAGACAGAAACAAATCCTCAGTGAAGGACTACAGAGACAGAAACACATCCTCAGTCAGGACTACAGAGACAGAAACACATCCTCAGTGAAAGACTACAGAGACAGAAACACATCCTCAGTGAAGGACTACAGAGACAGAAACACATCCTCAGTCAGGACTACAGAGACAGAAACACATCCTCAGTCAGGACTCCAGAGACAGAAACACATCCTCAGTCAGGACTACAGAGACAGAAACACATCCTCAGTCAGGACTACAGAGACAGAAACACATCCTCAGTCAGGACTACAGAGAAAGAAACACATCCTCAGTCAGGACTACAGAGACAGAAACACATCCTCAGTGAAGGACTACAGAGACAGAAACACATCCTCAGTGAAGGACTACAGAGACAGAAACACATCCTCAGTCAGGACTACAGAGACAGAAACACATCCTCAGTCAGGACTCCAGAGACAGAAACACATCCTCAGTCAGGACTACAGAGACAGAAACACATCCTCAGTCAGGACTACAGAGACAGAAACACATCCTCAGTCAGGACTACAGAGAAAGAAACACATCCTCAGTCAGGACTACAGAGACAGAAACACATCCTCAGTGAAGGACTACAGAGACAGAAACACATCCTCAGTCAGGACTACAGAGACAGAAACACATCCTCAGTCAGGACTACAGAGACAGAAACACATCCTCAGTCAGGACTACAGAGACAGAAACACATCCTCAGTCAGGACTACAGAGACAGAAACACATCCTCAGTCAGGACTACAGAGACAGAAACACATCCTCAGTCAGGACTACAGAGACAGAAACACATCCTCAGTCAGGACTACAGAGACAGAAACACATCCTCAGTCAGGACTACAGAGACAGAAACACATCCTCAGTCAGGACTACAGATACAGAAACACATCCTCAGTCAGGACTACAGAGACAGAAACACATCCTCAGTGAAGGACTACAGAGACAGAAACACATCCTCAGTCAGGACTACAGAGACAGAAACACATCCTCAGTCAGGACTACAGAGACAGAAACACATCCTCAGTGAAGGACTACAGAGACAGAAACACATCCTCAGTCAGGACTACAGAGACAGAAACACATCCTCAGTCAGGACTACAGAGACAGAAACACATCCTCAGTCAGGACTACAGAGACAGAAACACATCCTCAGTCAGGACTACAGAGAAAGAAACACATCCTCAGTCAGGACTACAGAGACAGAAACACATCCTCAGTGAAGGACTACAGAGACAGAAACACATCCTCAGTGAAGGACTACAGAGACAGAAACACATCCTCAGTCAGGACTACAGAGACAGAAACACATCCTCAGTCAGGACTACAGAGACAGAAACACATCCTCAGTGAAGGACTACAGAGACAGAAACATATCCTCAGTCAGGACTACAGAGACAGAAACACATCCTCAGTCAGGACTACAGAGACAGAAACACATCCTCAGTCAGGACTACAGAGACAGAAACACATCCTCAGTCAGGACTACAGAGACAGAAACACATCCTCAGTCAGGACTACAGAGACAGAAACACATCCTCAGTCAGGACTACAGAGACAGAAACACATCCTCAGCCAGGACTACAGAGACAGAAACACATCCTCAGTGAAGGACTACAGAGACAGAAACACATCCTCAGTCAGGACTACAGAGAAAGAAACACATCTTCAGTCAGGACTACAGAGACAGAAACACATCCTCAGTCAGGACTACAGAGACAGAAACACATCCTCAGTCAGGACTACAGAGACAGAAACACATCCTCAGTCAGGACTACAGAGACAGAAACACATCCTCAGTCAGGACTACAGATACAGAAACACATCCTCAGTCAGGACTACAGAGACAGAAACACATCCTCAGTGAAGGACTACAGAGACAGAAACACATCCTCAGTCAGGACTACAGAGACAGAAACACATCCTCAGTCAGGACTACAGAGACAGAAACACATCCTCAGTGAAGGACTACAGAGACAGAAACACATCCTCAGTCAGGACTACAGAGACAGAAACACATCCTCAGTCAGGACTACAGACAGAAACACATCCTCAGTCAGGACAACAGAGACAGAAACACATCCTCAGTCAGGACTACAGAGAAAGAAACACATCCTCAGTCAGGACTACAGAGACAGAAACAGATCCTCAGTGAAGGACTACAGAGACAGAAACACATCCTCAGTCAGGACTACAGAGACAGAAACACATCCTCAGTCAGGACTACAGAGACAGAAACACATCCTCAGTGAAGGACTACAGACACAGAAACACATCCTCAGTCAGGACTACAGAGACAGAAACACATCCTCAGTGAAGGACTACAGAGACAGAAACACATCCTCAGTCAGGACTACAGAGACAGAAACACATCCTCAGCCAGGACTACAGAGACAGAAACACATCCTCAGTCAGGACTACAGAGACAGAAACACATCCTCAGTCAGGACTACAGAGACAGAAACACATCCTCAGTCAGGACTACAGAGACAGAAACACATCCTCAGTGAAGGACTACAGAGACAGAAACACATCCTCAGTCAGGACTACAGAGACAGAAACACATTCTCAGTGAAGGACTACAGAGACAGAAACACATCCTCAGTCAGGACTACAGAGACAGAAACACATCCTCAGTCAGGACTACATAGACAGAAACACATCCTCAGTCAGGACTACAGAGACAGAAACACATCCTCAGTGAAGGACTACAGAGACAGAAACACATCCTCAGTCAGGACTACAGAGACAGAAACACATCCTCAGTCAGGACTACAGAGACAGAAACACATCCTCAGTGAAGGACTACAGAGACAGAAACACATCCTCAGTCAGGACTACAGAGACAGAAACACATCCTCAGTAAGGACTACAGAGACAGAAACACATCCTCAGTCAGGACTACAGAGACAGGAACACATCCTCAGTGAAGGACTACCGAGACAGAAACACATCCTCAGTGAAGGACTACAGAGACAGAAACACATCCTCAGTCAGGAATACAGAGACAGAAACACATCCTCAGTCAGCACTACAGAGACAGAAACACATCCTCAGTCAGGACTACAGAGACAGAAACACATCCTCAGTCAGGACTACAGAGACAGAAACACATCCTCAGTGAAGGACTACAGAGACAGAAACACATCCTCAGTCAGGACTACAGAGACAGAAACACATCCTCAGTGAAGGACTACAGAGACAGAAACACATCCTCAGTCAGGACTACAGAGACAGAAACACATCCTCAGTCAGGACTACAGAGACAGAAACACATCCTCAGTCAGGACTACAGAGACAGAAACACATCCTCAGTCAGGACTACAGAGACAGAAACACATCCTCAGTCAGGACTACAGAGACAGAAACACATCCTCAGTCAGGACTACAGAGACAGAAACACATCCTCAGTGAAGGACTACAGAGACAGAAACACATCCTCAGTCAGGACTACAGAGAGAGAAACACATCCTCAGTCAGGACTACAGATACAGAAACACATCCTCAGTCAGGACTACAGAGACAGAAACACATCCTCAGTCAGGACTACAGAGACAGAAACACATCCTCAGTCAGGACTACAGAGAGAGAAACACATCCTCAGTCAGGACTACAGAGACAGAAACACATCCTCAGTCAGGACTACAGAGACAGAAACACATCCTCAGTCAGAACTACAGAGACAGAAACACATCCTCAGTAAGGACTACAGAGACAGAAACACATCCTCAGTCAGGACTACAGAGACAGAAACACATCCTCAGTGAAGGACTACAGAGACAGAAACACATCCTCAGTCAGGACTACAGAGACAGAAACACATCCTCAGTCAGGACTACAGACAGAAACACATCCTCAGTCAGGACAACAGAGACAGAAACACATCCTCAGTCAGGACTACAGAGACAGAAACACATCCTCAGTCAGGACTAAAGAGACAGAAACACATCCTCAGTCAGGACAACAGAGACAGAAACACATCCTCAGTGAAGGACTACAGAGACAGAAACACATCCTCAGTCAGGACTACAGAGACAGAAACACATCCTCAGTCAGGACTACAGATACAGAAACACATCCTCAGTCAGGACAACAAAGACAGAAACACATCCTCAGTGAAGGACTACAGAGACAGAAACACATCCTCAGTCAGGACTACAGAGACAGAAACACATCCTCAGTCAGGACTACAGAGACAGAAACACATCCTCAGTCAGGACTACAGAGACAGAAACACATCCTCAGTGAAGGACTACAGAGACAGAAACACATCCTCAGTCAGGACTACAGACAGAAACACATCCTCAGTCAGGACAACAGAGACAGAAACACATCCTCAGTCAGGACTACAGAGAAAGAAACACATCCTCAGTCAGGACTACAGAGACAGAAACACATCCTCAGTGAAGGACTACAGAGACAGAAACACATCCTCAGTGAAGGACTACAGAGACAGAAACACATCCTCAGTCAGGACTACAGAGACAGAAACACATCCTCAGTCAGGACTACAGAGACAGAAACACATCCTCAGTGAAGGACTACAGAGACAGAAACACATCCTCAGTCAGGACTACAGAGACAGAAACACATCCTCAGTCAGGACAACAGAGACAGAAACACATCCTCAGTCAGGACTACAGAGACAGAAACACATCCTCAGTCAGGACTACAGAGACAGAAACACATCCTCAGTGAAGGACTACAGAGACAGAAACACATCCTCAGTCAGGACTACAGAGACAGAAACACATCCTCAGTCAGGACTACAGAGACAGAAACACATCCTCAGTGAAGGACTACAGAGACAGAAACACATCCTCAGTCAGGACTACAGAGACAGAAACACATCCTCAGTCAGGACTACAGAGACAGAAACACATCCTCGGTCAGGACTACAGAGACAGAAACACATTCTCAGTGAAGGACTACAGAGACAGAAACACATCCTCAGTCAGGACCACAGAGACAGAAACACATCCTCAGTCAGGACTACATAGACAGAAACACATCCTCAGTCAGGACTACAGAGACAGAAACACATCCTCAGTGAAGGACTACAGAGACAGAAACACATCCTCAGTCAGGACTACAGAGACAGAAACACATCCTCAGTCAGGACTACAGAGACAGAAACACATCCTCAGTGAAGGACTACAGAGACAGAAACACATCCTCAGTCAGGACTACAGAGACAGAAACACATCCTCAGTCAGGACTACAGAGACAGAAACACATCCTCAGTCAGGACTACAGAGACAGGAACACATCCTCAGTGAAGGACTACCGAGACAGAAACACATCCTCAGTGAAGGACTACAGAGACAGAAACACATCCTCAGTCAGGACTACAGAGACAGAAACACATCCTCAGTCAGGACTACAGAGACAGAAACACATCCTCAGTCAGGACTACAGAGACAGAAACACATCCTCAGTCAGGACTACAGAGACAGAAACACATCCTCAGTGAAGGACTACAGAGACAGAAACACATCCTCAGTCAGGACTACAGAGACAGAAACACATCCTCAGTGAAGGACTACAGAGACAGAAACACATCCTCAGTCAGGACTACAGAGACAGAAACACATCCTCAGTCAGGACTACAGAGACAGAAACACATCCTCAGTCAGGACTACAGAGACAGAAACACATCCTCAGTCAGGACTACAGAGACAGAAACACATCCTCAGTCAGGACTACAGAGACAGAAACACATCCTCAGTCAGGACTACAGAGAAAGAAACACATCCTCAGTGAAGGACTACAGAGACAGAAACACATCCTCAGTCAGGACTACAGAGACAGAAACACATCCTCAGTCAGGACTACAGAGACAGAAACACATCCTCAGTCAGGACTACAGATACAGAAACACATCCTCAGTCGGGACTACAGAGACAGAAACACATCCTCAGTCAGGACTACAGAGACAGAAACACATCCTCAGTCAGGACTACAGAGAGAGAAACACATCCTCAGTCAGGACTACAGAGACAGAAACACATCCTCAGTCAGGACTACAGAGACAGAAACACATCCTCAGTCAGAACTACAGAGATAGAAACACATCCTCAGTAAGGACTACAGAGACAGAAACACATCCTCAGTCAGGACTACAGAGACAGAAACACATCCTCAGTGAAGGACTACAGAGACAGAAACACATCCTCAGTCAGGACTACAGAGACAGAAACACATCCTCAGTCAGGACTACAGAGACAGAAACACATCCTCAGTCAGGACTACAGAGACAGAAACACATCCTCAGTCAGGACTACAGAGACAGAAACACATCCTCAGTCAGGACAACAGAGACAGAAACACATCCTCAGTCAGGACTACAGAGACAGAAACATATCCTCAGTCAGGACTACAGAGACAGAAACACATCCTCAGTCAGGACTACAGAGACAGAAACACATCCTCAGTCAGGACTACAGAGACAGAAACACATCCTCAGTGAAGGACTACAGAGACAGAAACACATCCTCAGTCAGGACTACAGACACAGAAACACATCCTCAGTGAGGACTACAGAGACAGAAACACATCCTCAGTCAGGACTACAGAGACAGAAACACATCCTCAGTGAAGGACTACAGAGACAGAAACACATCCTCATTCAGGACTACGGAGACAGAAACACATCCTCAGTCAGGACTACAGAGACAGAAACACATCCTCAGTCAGGACTACAGAGACAGAAACACATCCTCAGTCAGGACTACAGAGACAGGAACACATCCTCAGTCAGGACTACAGAGACAGAAACACATCCTCAGTGAAGGACTACAGAGACAGAAACACATCCTCAGTGAAGGACTACAGAGACAGAAACACATCCTCAGTCAGGACTACAGAGACAGAAACACATCCTCAGTGAAGGACTCCAGAGACAGAAACACATCCTCAGTCGGGACTACAGAGACTGAAACACATCCTCAGTCAGGACAACAGAGACAGAAACACATCCTCAGTGAAGGACTACAGAGACAGAAACACATCCTCAGTCGGGACTACAGAGACTGAAACACATCCTCAGTCAGGACAACAGAGACAGAAACACATCCTCAGTCAGGACTACAGAGACAGAAACACATTCTCAGTGAAGGACTACAGAGACAGAAACACATCCTCAGTCAGGACTACAGAGACAGAAACACATCCTCAGTCAGGACTACAGACAGAAACACATCCTCAGTCAGGACAACAGAGACAGAAACACATCCTCAGTCAGGACTACAGAGAAAGAAACACATCCTCAGTCAGGACTACAGAGACAGAAACACATCCTCAGTGAAGGACTACAGAGACAGAAACACATCCTCAGTTAAGGACTACAGAGACAGAAACACATCCTCAGTCAGGACTACAGAGACAGAAACACATCATCAGTCAGGACTACAGAGACAGAAACACATCCTCAGTGAAGGACTACAGAGACAGAAACACATCCTCAGTCAGGATTACAGAGACAGAAACACATCCTCAGTGAAGGACTACAGAGACAGAAACACATCCTCAGTCAGGACTACAGAGACAGAAACACATCCTCAGTCAGGACTACAGAGACAGAAACACATCCTCAGTCAGAACTACAGAGACAGAAACACATTCTCAGTGAAGGACTACAGAGACAGAAACACATCCTCAGTCAGGACTACAGAGACAGAAACACATCCTCAGTCAGGACTACATAGACAGAAACACATCCTCAGTCAGGACTACAGAGACAGAAACACATCCTCAGTGAAGGACTACAGAGACAGAAACACATCCTCAGTCAGGACTACAGAGACAGAAACACATCCTCAGTCAGGACTACAGAGACAGAAACACATCCTCAGTCAGGACTACGGAGACAGAAACACATCCTCAGCCAGGACTACAGAGACAGAAACACATCCTCAGTCAGGACTACAGAGACAGAAACACATCCTCAGTCAGGACTACAGAGACAGAAACACATCCTCAGTCAGGACTACAGAGACAGAAACACATCCTCAGTGAAGGACTACAGAGACAGAAACACATCCTCAGTCAGGACTACAGAGACAGAAACACATTCTCAGTCAGGACTACAGAGACAGAAACACATCCTCAGTCAGGACTACAGAGACAGAAACACATCCTCAGTCAGGACTACAGAGACAGAAACACATCCTCAGTCAGGACTACAGAGACAGAAACACATCCTCAGTCAGGACTACAGAGACAGAAACACATTCTCAGTGAAGGACTACAGAGACAGAAACACATCCTCAGTCAGGACTACAGAGACAGAAACACATCCTCAGTCAGGACTACATAGACAGAAACACATCCTCAGTCAGGACTACAGAGACAGAAACACATCCTCAGTGAAGGACTACAGAGACAGAAACACATCCTCAGTCAGGACTACAGAGACAGAAACACATCCTCAGTCAGGACTACAGACAGAAACACATCCTCAGTCAGGACAACAGAGACAGAAACACATCCTCAGTCAGGACTACAGAGAAAGAAACACATCCTCAGTCAGGACTACAGAGACAGAAACACATCCTCAGTGAAGGACTACAGAGACAGAAACACATCCTCAGTTAAGGACTACAGAGACAGAAACACATCCTCAGTCAGGACTACAGAGACAGAAACACATCCTCAGTCAGGACTACAGAGACAGAAACACATCCTCAGTCAGGACTACAGAGACAGAAACACATCCTCAGTCAGGACTACAGAGACAGAAACACATCCTCAGTCAGGACTACAGAGACAGGAACACATCCTCAGTGAAGGACTACCGAGACAGAAACACATCCTCAGTGAAGGACTACAGAGACAGAAACACATCCTCAGTCAGGACTACAGAGACAGAAACACATCCTCAGTCGGGACTACAGAGACAGAAACACATCCTCAGTCAGGACTACAGAGACAGAAACACATCCTCAGTCAGGACTACAGAGACAGAAACACATCCTCAGTGAAGGACTACAGAGACAGAAACACATCCTCAGTCAGGACTACAGAGACAGAAACACATCCTCAGTGAAGGACTACAGAGACAAAAACACATCCTCAGTCAGGACTACAGAGACAGAAACACATCCTCAGTCAGGACTACAGAGACAGAAACACATCCTCAGTCAGGACTACAGAGACAGAAACACATCCTCAGTCAGGACTACAGAGACAGAAACACATCCTCAGTCAGGACTACAAAGACAGAAACACATCCTCAGCCAGGACTACAGAGACAGAAACACATCCTCAGTGAAGGACTACAGAGACAGAAACACATCCTCAGTCAGGACTACAGAGAAAGAAACACATCCTCAGTCAGGACTACAGAGACAGAAACACATCCTCAGTCAGGACTACAGAGACAGAAACACATCCTCAGTCAGGACTACAGAGACAGAAACACATCCTCAGTCAGGACTACAGAGACAGAAACATATTCTCAGTCAGGACAACAGAGACGGATACACATCCTCAGTCAGGACTACAGAGACAGAAACACATCCTCAGTCAGGACTACA
Organism: Salvelinus fontinalis; assembly: GCF_029448725.1. Lineage (NCBI taxonomy): Eukaryota > Metazoa > Chordata > Actinopteri > Salmoniformes > Salmonidae > Salvelinus > Salvelinus fontinalis. The sequence goes on from NC_074692.1 coordinate 49,598,803, forward strand.
GACAGAAACACATCCTCAGTCAAGACAACAGAGACAGAAACACATCCTCAGTCAGGACTACAGAGAAAGAAACACATCCTCAGTCAGGACTACAGAGACAGAAACACATCCTCAGTGAAGGACTACAGAGACAGAAACACATCCTCAGTGAAGGTCTACAGAGACAGAAACACATCCTCAGTCAGGACTACAGAGACAGAAACACATCCTCAGTCAGGACTACAGAGACAGAAACACATCCTCAGCCAGGACTACAGAGACAGAAACACATCCTCAGTGAAGGACTACAGAGACAGAAACACATCCTCAGTCAGGACTACAGAGAAAGAAACACATCCTCAGTCAGGACTACAGAGACAGAAACACATCCTCAGTCAGGACAACAGAGACAGAAACACATCCTCAGTCAGGACTACAGAGACAGAAACACATCCTCAGTCAGGACTACAGAGACAGAAACACATCCTCAGTCAGGACTACAGAGACAGAAACACATCCTCAGTGAAGGACTACAGAGACAGAAACACATCCTCAGTCAGGACTACAGAGACAGAAACACATCCTCAGTCAGGACTACAGAGACAGAAACACATCCTCAGTCAGGACTACAGAGACAGAAACACATCCTCAGTCAGGACTACAGAGACAGAAACACATCCTCAGTCAGGACTACAGAGACAGAAACACATCCTCAGTCAGGACTACAGAGACAGAAACACATCCTCAGCCAGGACTACAGAGACAGAAACACATCCTCAGTCAGGACTACAGAGAAAGAAACACATCCTCAGTCTGGACTACAGAGACAGAAACACATCCTCAGTGAAGGACTACAGAGACAGAAACACATCCTCAGTGAAGGACTACAGAGACAGAAACACATCCTCAGTCAGGACTACAGAGACAGAAACACATCCTCAGTCAGGACTACAGAGACAGAAACACATCCTCAGTGAAGGACTACAGAGACAGAAACACATCCTCAGTCAGGACTACAGAGACAGAAACACATCCTCAGTGAAGGACTACAGAGACAGAAACACATCCTCAGTCGGGACTACAGAGACTGAAACACATCCTCAGTCAGGACTACAGAGACAGAAACACATCCTCAGTGAAGGACTACAGAGACGGAAACACATCCTCAGTCAGGACTGCAGAGACAGAAACACATCCTCAGTCAGGACTACAGACAGAAACACATCCTCAGTCAGGACAACAGAGACAGAAACAAATCCTCAGTCAGGACTACAGAGAAAGAAACACATCCTCAGTCAGGACTACAGAGACAGAAACACATCCTCAGTGAAGGACTACAGAGACAGAAACACATCCTCAGTTAAGGACTACAGAGACAGAAACACATCCTCAGCCAGGACTACAGAGACAGAAACACATCCTCAGTCAGGACTACAGAGACAGAAACACATCCTCAGTGAAGGACTACAGAGACAGAAACACATCCTCAGTCAGGATTACAGAGACAGAAACACATCCTCAGTGAAGGACTACAGAGACAGAAACACATCCTCAGTCAGGACTACAGAGACAGAAACACATCCTCAGTCAGGACTACAGAGACAGAAACACATCCTCAGTGAAGGACTACAGAGACAGAAACACATCCTCAGTCAGGACTACAGAGACAGAAACACATCCTCAGCCAGGACTACAGAGACAGAAACACATCCTCAGTCAGGACTACAGAGACAGAAACACATCCTCAGTCAGGACTACAGAGACAGAAACACATCCTCAGTCAGGACTACAGAGACAGAAACACATCCTCAGTGAAGGACTACAGAGACAGAAACACATCCTCAGTCAGGACTACAGAGACAGAAACACATTCTCAGTCAGGACTACAGAGACAGAAACACATCCTCAGTCAGGACTACAGAGACAGAAACACATCCTCAGTCAGGACTACAGAGACAGAAACACATCCTCAGTCAGGACTACAGAGACAGAAACACATCCTCAGTCAGGACTACAGAGACAGAAACACATTCTCAGTGAAGGACTACAGAGACAGAAACACATCCTCAGTCAGGACTACAGAGACAGAAACACATCCTCAGTCAGGACTACATAGACAGAAACACATCCTCAGTCAGGACTACAGAGACAGAAACACATCCTCAGTGAAGGACTACAGAGACAGAAACACATCCTCAGTCAGGACTACAGAGACAGAAACACATCCTCAGTCAGGACTACAGAGACAGAAACACATCCTCAGTGATGGCCTACAGAGACAGAAACACATCCTCAGTCAGGACTACAGAGACAGAAACACATCCTCAGTCAGGACTACAGAGACAGAAACACATCCTCAGTCAGGACTACAGAGACAGGAACACATCCTCAGTGAAGGACTACCGAGACAGAAACACATCCTCAGTGAAGGACTACAGAGACAGAAACACATCCTCAGTCAGGACAACAGAGACAGAAACACATCCTCAGTCAGGACTACAGAGACAGAAACACATCCTCAGTCAGGACTACAGAGACAGAAACACATCCTCAGTCAGGACTACAGAGACAGAAACACATCCTCAGTGAAGGACTACAGAGACAGAAACACATCCTCAGTCAGGACTACAGAGACAGAAACACATCCTCAGAGATGGACTACAGAGACAAAAACACATCCTCAGTCAGGAGTACAGAGACAGAAACACATCCTCAGTCAGGACTACAGAGACAGAAACACATCCTCAGTCAGGACTACAGAGACAGAAACACATCCTCAGTCAGGACTACAGAGACAGAAACACATCCTCAGTCAGGACTACAAAGACAGAAACACATCCTCAGCCAGGACTACAGAGACAGAAACACATCCTCAGTCAGGACTACAGAGACAGAAACACATTCTCAGTGAAGGACTACAGAGACAGAAACACATCCTCAGTCAGGACTACAGAGACAGAAACACATCCTCAGTCAGGACTACATAGACAGAAACACATCCTCAGTCAGGACTACAGAGACAGAAACACATCCTCAGTGAAGGACTACAGAGACAGAAACACATCCTCAGTCAGGACTACAGAGACAGAAACACATCCTCAGTCAGGACTACAGAGACAGAAACACATCCTCAGTGAAGGACTACAGAGACAGAAACACATCCTCAGTCAGGACTACAGAGACAGAAACACATCCTCAGTCAGGACTACAGAGACAGAAACACATCCTCAGTCAGGACTACAGAGACAGGAACACATCCTCAGTGAAGGACTACCGAGACAGAAACACATCCTCAGTGAAGGACTACAGAGACAGAAACACATCCTCAGTCAGGACAACAGAGACAGAAACACATCCTCAGTCAGGACTACAGAGACAGAAACACATCCTCAGTCAGGACTACAGAGACAGAAACACATCCTCAGTCAGGACTACAGAGACAGAAACACATCCTCAGTGAAGGACTACAGAGACAGAAACACATCCTCAGTCAGGACTACAGAGACAGAAACACATCCTCAGAGATGGACTACAGAGACAAAAACACATCCTCAGTCAGGAGTACAGAGACAGAAACACATCCTCAGTGAAGGACTACAGAGACAGAAACACATCCTCAGTCAGGACTACAGAGACAGAAACACATCCTCAGTCAGGACTACAGAGACAGAAACACATCCTCAGTCAGGACTACAAAGACAGAAACACATCCTCATCCAGGACTACAGAGACAGAAACACATCCTCAGCCAGGACTACAGAGACAGAAACACATCCTCAGTGAAGGACTACAGAGAAAGAAACACATCCTCAGTCAGGACTACAGAGAAAGAAACACATCCTCAGTCAGGACTACAGAGACAGAAACACATCCTCAGTCAGGACTACAGAGACAGAAACACATCCTCAGTCAGGACTACAGAGACAGAAACATATTCTCAGTCAGGACAACAGAGACGGATACACATCCTCAGTCAGGACTACAGAGACAGAAACACATCCTCAGTCAGGACTACAGACAGAAACACATACTCAGTCAAGACAACAGAGACAGAAACACATCCTCAGTCAGGACTACAGAGAAAGAAACACATCCTCAGTCAGGACTACAGAGACAGAAACACATCCTCAGTGAAGGACTACAGAGACAGAAACAAATCCTCAGTGAAGGTCTACAGAGACAGAAACACATCCTCAGTCAGGACTACAGAGACAGAAACACATCCTCAGTCAGGACTACAGAGACAGAAACAAATCCTCAGTGAAGGACTACAGAGACAGAAACACATCCTCAGTCAGGACTACAGAGACAGAAACACATCCTCAGCCAGGACTACAGAGACAGAAACACATCCTCAGTCAGGACTATAGAGACAGAAACACATCCTCAGTCAGGACTACAGAGACAGAAACACATCCTCAGTCAGGACTACAGAGACAGAAACACATCCTCAGTGAAGGACTACAGAGACAGAAACACATCCTCAGTCAGGACTACAGAGACAGAAACACATTCTCAGTGAAGGACTACAGAGACAGAAACACATCCTCAGTCAGGACTACAGAGACAGAAACACATCCTCAGTCAGGACTACATAGACAGAAACACATCCTCAGTCAGGACTACAGAGACAGAAACACATCCTCAGTGAAGGACTACAGAGACAGAAACACATCCTCAGTCAGGACTACAGAGACAGAAACACATCCTCAGTCAGGACTACAGAGACAGAAACACATCCTCAGTGAAGGACTACAGAGACAGAAACACATCCTCAGTCAGGACTACAGAGACAGAAACACATCCTCAGTCAGGACTACAGAGACAGAAACACATCCTCAGTGAAGGACTACAGAGACAGAAACACATCCTCAGTCAGGACTACAGAGACAGAAACACACCCTCAGTCAGGACTACAGAGACAGAAACACATCCTCAGTCGGGACTACAGAGACAGGAACACATCCTCAGTGAAGGACTACCGAGACAGAAACACATCCTCAGTGAAGGACTACAGAGACAGAAACACATCCTCAGTCAGGACTACAGAGACAGAAACACATCCTCAGTCAGGACTACAGAGACAGAAACACATCCTCAGTCAGGACTACAGAGACAGAAACACATCCTCAGTCAGGACTACAGAGACAGAAACACATCCTCAGTGAAGGACTACAGAGACAGAAACACATCCTCAGTCAGGACTACAGAGACAGAAACACATCCTCAGTGAAGGACTACAGAGACAAAAACACATCCTCAGTCAGGACTACAGAGACAGAAACACATCCTCAGTCAGGACTACAGAGACAGAAACACATCCTCAGTCAGGACTACAGAGACAGAAACACATCCTCAGTCAGGACTACAGAGACAGAAACACATCCTCAGTCAGGACTACAGAGACAGAAACACATCCTCAGCCAGGACTACAGAGACAGAAACACATCCTCAGTGAAGGACTACAGAGACAGAAACACATCCTCAGTCAGGACTACAGAGAAAGAAACACATCCTCAGTCAGGACTACAGAGACAGAAACACATCCTCAGTCAGGACAACAGAGACAGAAACACATCCTCAGTCAGGACTACAGAGACAGAAACACATCCTCAGTCAGGACTACAGAGACAGAAACACATCCTCAGTCAGGACTACAGAGACAGAAACACATCCTCAGTGAAGGACTACAGAGACAGAAACACATCCTCAGTCAGGACTACAGAGACAGAAACACATCCTCAGTGAAGGACTACAGAGACAGAAACACATCCTCAGTCAGGACTACAGAGACAGAAACACATCCTCAGTCAGGACTACAGAGACAGAAACACATCCTCAGTCAGGACTACAGAGACAGAAACACATCCTCAGTCAGGACTACAGAGACAGAAACACATCCTCAGTCAGGACTACAGAGACAGAAACACATCCTCAGCCAGGACTACAGAGACAGAAACACATCCTCAGTCAGGACTACAGAGAAAGAAACACATCCTCAGTCAGGACTACAGAGACAGAAACATCCTCAGTGAAGGACTACAGAGACAGAAACACATCCTCAGTGAAGGACTACAGAGACAGAAACACATCCTCAGTCAGGACTACAGAGACAGAAACACATCCTCAGTCAGGACTACAGAGACAGAAACACATCCTCAGTGAAGGACTACAGAGACAGAAACACATCCTCAGTCAGGACTACAGAGACAGAAACACATCCTCAGTGAAGGACTACAGAGACAGAAACACATCCTCAGTCAGGACTACAGAGACAGAAACACATCCTCAGTCAGGACTACAGAGACAGAAACACATCCTCAGTGAAGGACTACAGAGACAGAAACACATCCTCAGTCAGGACTACAGAGACAGAAACACATCCTCAGCCAGGACTACAGAGACAGAAACACATCCTCAGTCAGGACTACAGAGACAGAAACACATCCTCAGTCAGGACTACAGAGACAGAAACACATCCTCAGTCAGGACTACAGAGACAGAAACACATCCTCAGTGAAGGACTACAGAGACAGAAACACATCCTCGGTCAGGACTACAGAGACAGAAACACATTCTCAGTGAAGGACTACAGAGACAGAAACACATCCTCAGTCAGGACTACAGAGACAGAAACACATCCTCAGTCAGGACTACATAGACAGAAACACATCCTCAGTCAGGACTACAGAGACAGAAACACATCCTCAGTGAAGGACTACAGAGACAGAAACACATCCTCAGTCAGGACTACAGAGACAGAAACACATCCTCAGTTAAGGACTACAGAGACAGAAACACATCCTCAGTGAAGGACTACAGAGACAGAAACACATCCTCAGTCAGGACTACAGAGACAGAAACACATCCTCAGTCAGGACTACAGAGACAGAAACACATCCTCAGTCAGGACTACAGAGACAGGAACACATCCTCAGTGAAGGACTACCGAGATAGAAACACATCCTCAGTGAAGGACTACAGAGACAGAAACACATCCTCAGTCAGGACTACAGAGACAGAAACACATCCTCAGTCAGGACTACAGAGACAGAAACACATCCTCAGTCAGGACTACAGAGACAGAAACACATCCTCAGTCAGGACTACAGAGACAGAAACACATCCTCAGTGAAGGACTACAGAGACAGAAACACATCCTCAGTCAGGACTACAGAGACAGAAACACATCCTCAGTGAAGGACTACAGAGACAGAAACACATCCTCAGTCAGGACTACAGAGACAGAAACACATCCTCAGTCAGGACTACAGAGACAGAAACACATCCTCAGTCAGGACTACAGAGACAGAAACACATCCTCAGTCAGGACTACAGAGACAGAAACACATCCTCAGTCAGGACTACAGAGACAGAAACACATCCTCAGTCAGGACTACAGAGACAGAAACACATCCTCAGTGAAGGACTACAGAGACAGAAACACATCCTCAGTCAGGACTACAGAGACAGAAACACATCCTCAGTCAGGACTACAGAGACAGAAACACATCCTCAGTCAGGACTACAGATACAGAAACACATCCTCAGTCAGGACTACAGAGACAGAAACACATCCTCAGTCAGGACTACAGAGACAGAAACACATCCTCAGTCAGGACTACAGAGACAGAAACACATCCTCAGTGAAGGACTACAGAGACAGAAACACATCCTCGGTCAGGACTACAGAGACAGAAACACATTCTCAGTGAAGGACTACAGAGACAGAAACACATCCTCAGTCAGGACTACAGAGACAGAAACACATCCTCAGTCAGGACTACATAGACAGAAAC